>NC_092859.1:154216198-154227663 GCF_032062135.1 Pyxicephalus adspersus
GCGTTTCATCCTAATTGCCTCCTTCAGCTGGTCCAGGAGGTTAGCATAATACTGTCCAGTGATACTAGAGCCCTGAGGTAGGTAGTCCACCAACAGAATACCGTCTTTGTCCCAGAAAAGGGACGACATGACTTTTTTGCCCAATTTCTGGGTTCGAAACTTCTTCGGCTGCGGTGACCCACTGTGGTGCCATTTGACTGTTCCTTGGTTTCAGGATCATAGATGTGGAGCCAGGTTTCATCCTCAGTCACTAACCTAGCCAAAAAGTCCTGTGCAGCTTCAAAATGGGCCAAAACGGCTTTGGAGGCTTCAACTCGTTCCTTCTTCTGATCACTTTTCAAACATTTCCGCATCCACTCGCTGAAAGCTTGCGCATGTCTAGGATAATGGTGATAAACCCAACACGCTCCCGTGAGATGTCAAGTATCTGGGCTATCGTTTTTGCGGATATTCGCCGGTCCTCAATAATCAGCTCATGGAAATCGCAGGATGCCGGGTCAGTTGAGGTTGGGGGTTGCCCACTGCGGGGCTTATCTTCAACGGTGAAATGTCCAGTCTTGAAACGAGATATCCGGGTTCTGACAGTGCTGTAGGTAGGACACTTCTCCCCCAATGTTTGTGACATCTCAGTGTGAATGTCCTTTGCTGACTTTCCCTGGAGAAACAAAAACTTCATGACGGCCCGTAACTCCAACGACGTGAAACTTGCCATCACAGCTTCTCACTAAAAGAAAAGACAGTTTTAGGAATCACAAAGACCTGATATTTGCACAGTTACATACTAAGATATTAGGCTGTCATATGCCCCCACACTCCTTTTTCTATTTAATCTGGAAGCGGTCAAAGCCAGGTACTTCTCAGCACCCCCTTGTAAGATTTTACCATTCTTTGAGTCCTTGCCATATCTTCAACATTATTTGGCCAGCTCCCTACTGTGTTCTCTGACCCTGATCCTGTTTCTTGTCCTAAGACCTGTTGATCCTGACCTGAGCTTGTTGGTACTTTGTTTCCTATAATTATCCCTTCTACAATCTATTATGAATGCTGCAGCCAGACTTATCCATCCTTCCCACCGCTCCTCTTCTGCTGCCTCTCTTTGTAGTTCTCTTCATTGGCTTCCATTTCACCTGAGAATCAAGTTCAAGTTCCTGTGTTTTGCCTTAAAATCCCTTCACAGCTCTTGTCCCACTTACCTTTCTGCCCTGATAGGAAAATACTCATCTAGCCGCTCTCTTCGCTCCTCCAATGACCTACTAATGACTTCCTAACTCATAACCTCATCACACGCACGGCTTCAAGACTTTTCTAGAGCTGCCCCAACTCTCTGGAATGGTCTTCCTTCTCAGCTTGCTCCTACTTTCTGCATATTTAAAGAGCCTTTAAAACTTAACGCTTCAACCTCATATACCCTTGTTATTCTGTCTCTGAAACCCTCACTACTTATCTGCCATTCCGTATCCTTCCACCTTTTAGATTGTGAGCTCTTCTGGCCAGGATCCACTCCTCCTCCTGTATCACTCTCTGTATCCGTCTGTTTTTTGCATTTCCAGCCTCTATTTAATGTACAGCGGTGAAAAATTTGTTATATTAAAAAGTTTGATAATAATATTAATATTCCCAACACAGTCTATGATAATAAAATTTCATATTAGTCTGGCTGTGTTTGTTTTAGATAAAATCAATAGATAAAACCTAAACACAAAATTATAATGCGAGTACAACCAGAACACCTGATCAAAGATGAAGTAATAAATGAAACAATCTGAACATCTTAGGAAATGTGATTAAAAGATAAATGCTTTCATCTAAATCCTTAGGTAATACTAACCATATTTTCCATTTCTCATCAAAGCTGCCAATCCGGCTTTATATTCCCCCTCCCCATCTATTGCATAGCAGTGGTTGGTTAATGAGTCGAACCATTTAGTAGGGTGATGTGAATGTAAATTTAAGGAGCAAGGAGCCTATACGGCTTCATCAACTTCTCTGTGTTTTTTGTACAAAGTTACCGAGTAAAGTAATGGATCTACCAATGTACTTTATACACCAATGTGTAGGCAGACACTTGTTTAAAGACTCAGCAAGTGGTATCTATTATGTGAAAGTCTACAATGTTAATAATGATGCAGCTCAGCAGGCGATATACATGTTGTTCTTTGCTATTCAGAAAGATGAAATAAGTCAGATTGCTTGTCTGAGATTGCCTTATTCACCTAATGTTTATATGGAATAATAAGCCTGGCTGATGAAATATAATGTAAGTTTCACGGTCAGCAAGGGAGAGATGGTTACAATTAATAAAGTAGGAGCTCTTGGAGCTGAGGAATATGTTAAAAGAAGCATAGAAGATATACAGAGCAGAAATGGAGCCGATGGTTGGGTCTAAACTTCATGGCATATGAGGGAAAGTATGGAGTTTGGACAAAACAAGGCTTAAAATTCAAGTTTCCAAAAAGAATGCAAAGACTTTCACATTCAGGACACTAACCAACCTATCCACAAACAAGGAGCCCAACATAGCACGGCAAATTCTACAAAGCCTACGTCCTAGCCCTTAAAGAAAAGGGACAGCAAGATGAATGTTTTGGACAGAGAAGTCAACTGGCTTCCAAGAAGTGTGAAAGAGGTCTTCTAAGTAAAACTGGAGCAGCCATCACTAAGATTTGGAGTGAGATTTGGTGATGTTTTTATTGTGTTGCTCACTGTTCTTCTTGCTGAAGACTCTGATCTGGGGAAGGAAAGCTCTGCCTCTACCAAGATGGCGGCCTCCATACATAGACACAGTGTAGAAAAACACATGGCCTTTTCCTGGGTGGAAAAAGTCAATAATGGGTTAATGGCTAGGCACAAGGGACCACAGGCAAAAGGACGTCAATAATTCAATTTCCCTTTTACACTTATCAACCCTTATTATGCAAATTAATTTCCTTCTATATTATTAGCTTCTGTGTCAATAACAAAAAGCCATGATCCTAGTGCCAGAATAATCTTTGAATCGCTTGGCGCTTTACCTTTATTACATTTGGCTTGTTTACCTATGCAAATTGGGTTTATTGTCCAATGTTTACATGTCTACATGTGATAATAAATGACTTTTGCTTTCTCAAAACCATTACGAAAATGGATGGAGGGTCCACTTCCACCATATTTGGCAACAATTCACACTTTAGGCCATGTCAATCAAAGGTTTAATGCCTAGGTAGACTTTCTGCCACCCAGAACATGGTGTTTCTACAACTTTCACACTTCCATTCCTATTCTTGGAGAGCAAGATCTCCCTTAACACATTCCATGGAGATTGGATTTAAACTGAAAGGTCTGATGGGATTCCTACTGGTTATTGGTTCTTGGGAGAGAGTTTCCATCCGCCTGTCCATAAATTAGGCAAACTTCTTGTAAAAAAGTCTTATTAGACCAGTAACATCATAGAAGGTATGCCATTGTCAGAAATAAGTACCAAGAGGTTGACTACACTTGACACTGCTGATGACCTGGTATTCTTCCAGGTTTGGAGTCTTCGGTTGGATCAAGATGAACTACCCTGATCATCCCATCACATAATCATGTTGAAATACTGAGCTGTTCACAGTATTTATAAACTAAACTGTTTAATTTTATGAATAGCTTCAACCAGCGGACTTACATGGTGTACTCAGTACAACCTTTAGGGGGAGCCACATACTTGATTGTGGATGGGAGCGTGCCGCATGCAAAGTGAATATTGGTATAATGCAGCGTAGAAGTTCAAAAGCCAAATAATGATGAATAAAACAGGGCAAAAACAATGAATACAAAATAGGTTGGGATAACAATTGTTTCATTTTTCTAGCTATGAAATTATTCAAATTTTTATAATAAATTTGCAGCCCCCGGCAGAGAATTTTAAAATATAAGATTAATGTCTTGTTGCAGCGATTATATTTATTTATTTATTTGTATTTAGCATGATATTTTAGTCCTCCCTGCAGCCATCGTTAGTTCTTAGCATGAGATATCAGTGGCAAAAAACAAGCTTAAAGCGTAAAAAAACCCCCGCCTTCTATCCCGTACCTCCATCAATGATTCCTGTGTTCGATTCTTCCCAATTTGAGGCAAACATGAACAATGCCAATCATAAGTTTTGCAAACAATGAGTAGTGTTCCCATTGGTTGGTTGTTGTTAGGGGTGCAACCACCAGCCAATAGGAATGGTACTCAAAATGTACTGAAATAACTGAATCACAGCTGATGTTTAATTTGCCCATTGACAACCAACAGACTCATTGGGCCTGATTTATTAAAGCTCTCCAAGGCTAGGGAAGATACACTTTCATCAGTGAACCTGGGTGATCCAGCAAACCTGGAACGGATCTGGTCCGGGATTGAAACCATGTGCTGACAAATAGCAAATTACTTTTAGGAATTCCATTCCAGGTTTGCTGGATCACCCAGCTTTACTGATTAAAGAGTATGCTCCGGGCAGGGTCCTCTCCTCCTGTATCACTGTCTGTATTAGTCTGTCATTTGCAATGCCTATTTAATGTACAGCGCTGCGTAATATGTTGGCACTATATAAATCCTGTTTAATAATAATAATAATAATGCTCTCCAGCCTTGGAGAGGTTTAAAAAATCGGGCCCATTGACCGCCCCCAACAAGAACGCTGTACTAAATGTCAGCAGATCTGGGAATTCATTGTCACTACATCAGAAAATCTTCAACGGAGATCCTCATGGTGGGATCACTAGGTAATATTTTTATGAAAGTTGACGGGTATTGATTTCATTAACATTGCATTTACTATGCAGCGCCTTTATGCATGATACAGACATGTACAAATTTGGAGTATATTCAGTACAGTTTATGATCCCTGCTGATTGGAGGACTCTGATCCAAACTCTGCAGGGGAGTGTCAGATCTCTGCAGAGAGACCACCATGATTAGGTACTATCCAGTGTGACACAGGCTAGAACAGAGTTTCTCATCTGGGGTTCCTCCGGAGGTTACTGGGGATTCCTGGAGCAGTTTGTACCTCTCAGGTCAGTTTAGGTGACCCCAATCATCTTTTTGGCTATCTGTAATGGTGACATTCTTCCCAATAGCCAGCAATGTAAGAGGAATTCTTCCCACTGACCACCACACTAATATACTGTGATCTCTAGCTATAGTAAATATAGAAGGAGTTCCCAAAGACCTGAAAGTTATTTCCAAGGGTTCCCCCATGTTAAAATGGTTGAGAAAAATTGGGTTAGGGGATTGCAAGTTTATTTATTTTCTCTGAGTTGCAAATAAATTAGAATGAATCCTTCAAAACTTTATTTTACCGGGGACATATTTCCACAGAGCCCCCAGAAATTTATGTTACAATACCAGCTTTTACAATTATCTTGAAACGTTGGCAGGTGGCTTTAAAAAAAACTGGTTTGAGGACAATACACTGACATCAATTTAAGAAAAAAATAATAATACATGTTTCACTTGTGACATGTTCCTTCTGCCCCCTCTGACCTTTTTGGTGGTAGTTTTATGTTAAGGGCTTTGCTAGTAACATGTAAAGTCAACACATTACATTTGCAAAAATGCATTTTTTTTAAAATCCCTATTCGGGATGCCTTGCTTTTATCTCCCCCCGGTTCCTTCTCCATAGGACAGAATGGACATCATTGCTGAACTGCCACTTATACTAATAACAGATTATTTTGGCAACAGGTGTGTATTTGGCATAGCTCTTTTGCCAATTCCCCTAAGATGATGGATCTCAATTTTAAAATGTAATAAATTGAATGATTTCAGCTAAAGGTTTCACCTAGATGGTGTTTGGTTTTCTGGGAGCCTATTGGTGTACATGACAATAGTCTACAAATCTGTTCATATCTGTCTAAGAAATGTTACCTGTTACAGGTGTTACATGAAGCATTTCACCTGTGGATTTAGGAATTACCTAAAATGCTTCATAAATATATGGCCAGCCTGCCCCTTTAATATTGTTTCACAGAGGATTCATAATTACTAATAAAAATAAAAAGTTCTACCAGACTGGAAAGGATTTATCTGCCATATATCCCGCCTGCCGATAAATCTGTGTTGTGATATATTGTAGATTGCATTCCCCTTTGCTTGTATAAATTATTGAAAATGCCTTTCCAGACACCCAACCCACACTAATTAAAGTTTCCCAGTGAATTGACTTAACAAAATTTATGAACGTTAATAACACCAAATGAGTATTATAATCAGAATTTAAGCCAAATAAATCATCTGGTACAATTAGACCCAAATGTAATTCTTCTTTGCAGCGGGTTGACTCCCGCCAGGTGTGTTCCTATTGTATTGTGTGATCATGGAATTACTTGGCAGCGGTGCGGGTCAGAGGGGGGAACAGGTGGTAAAACAGATGGGGCGAATCCAGCGGCCTCCATACTGTATCATAATTATCTCTTCCCGCCAATAATGATTAACATGTATTCTCCTATGCACTCCGACCTACTGAGAAGACTGGCTAACCACTGCAATCACTTACATATTATATATATATATGTACAAGGTCTGGCTATAAAATAATGAGACTGATATAATATCTCACTCTTATTCATTTATATGACAATTATAATGTTTGTCCCCTTCAATATTCTCTCCATTCCCAATGAAGCACCAACGGCGTCTTGTTCCCACTGGTGGAAGGCGTGGAGCAGATCAGTTTCTGATGCTTTTTTCTTTTCTGCATCCATTGACACAAAGCGTGTTCCTTTAATCACCAATTTCAATTTAGGAAAAAGAAAAAAGTCCCAAGGTGCCAAATCTGGTGAATATGGAGGATGTTCCAGCGTAGTAATGTACTAATAGAACCAGCATCTCCTGGATCTAAGAATGGCCAAGATAATAGTAAGCTATGAAGTTTTTAACTCAGGTAAAGGTGGTAGGACACAGACTTTGCTAGAAGTGTCACTTAAATCTTCAGCTTTCTAATAAAAGCCCATTGGAAGGTTCTATATAAAGGAATTCTCTATAAATAAATGCATATTTATAAGACATTAAAAAATTGTCAAATGTACCCCTATTTGCCTTATTCAAAACATTCTTGTTTGGACCAGGTCACCATCTGAATGGAGTTTGTATGTTCTCCATGGGTTTTCTCTGGGCACTCCGGTCTCATACCGCATTCCAAAAACATACGGTTTGGCTTCCCATCAATATTTGTATGTTTTTAGACCCCTTTGAGGGACAGTTAGTGACATGACTATTTGTAAAACACTGTACAATATGTTGTTACTATATAAAGATCATACATTTATAATAACATCTTCCCAGGATAAATGTAAAGTAGTGTTTTTCCTCTTGTGTAGTTATGGGTGAACTTGACCACCTACCTTTTCCCAGGGATCTCTATTGAAGTCTAAGGGAGTTCTTTTTAGGGCAATTCCTTTTTTTTAATGATTTAGAAAAAAAAGAAGATCCCTTTTGCCTTAAATAAAAAGATTATCTATCCTTTTTTTAAGTAAAATTGTTGGTGATAGATCCACAATAAAGCTGCAGCACCCTAAAGCCTCAATTCCAACCCCTTTTCCACCGAGTCCATGATCAAATTGCCTTTACATATTTTGTACCTTTCCCTAGTTTTCAACTTGATCCATAAGAGGAAACCTATACCGGAATATTGTGTACCCTTGTAGCAGATTGGGGTAGTTTGGGAGCAAAGAGAAGACTAGGAAATGTTCTGTAGAATGCCAGCTGTGAACCTTTCACTTTAAACTCTTCTTTAAACACACACCAACGTAAATTCTTCATTCACCTTTGTAATTCATGATTCACCACCTATACACTGTACATTCATATGGAAATAGGACTTAGAGAAATAACAGCTGAAAATAATTGTTTTCCACAAGGGAGCATGAAAACAGAAATATTATCATGTCCTCGCCATTGTGACCAAGTACAAAAGCAATCATTGTAACTGAATGAAAAGCTTAGACTCACAAATACTCAAAGGATGTAACACAATTCACTGAGGTTGTTTGGTACCAAGTAA
This sequence comes from Pyxicephalus adspersus, assembly GCF_032062135.1. NCBI lineage: Eukaryota > Metazoa > Chordata > Amphibia > Anura > Pyxicephalidae > Pyxicephalus > Pyxicephalus adspersus. The sequence continues at coordinate 154,224,204 of NC_092859.1, forward strand.
TATCTACAGGAGAAGGTCTCTTGCCCAAAGAATCGAGGTGACATAGGCTAATGGAGTTGGTTCACAGACACCTCTAACGGATATCATTTCCACATAAAGCAAGAGACAAGAAGATTTATAAATACGGAACAAGAAATAAATGTCATTGCTTGAGGAGTGTAATTACAACATAGTCCAGTCTTGTATAGGGAGTATATTGTGGTCACATATTTATTTATTTATTATGGTTTAGAGTAAAATAATTTGTATAATTTTTTTACATAATATAATAGTATGCTTTTTGTTGTTTTACTGAGCTCAACAGCTAAATCTGCAATTTACACATACTTAGGAAAAAGGTAACTACTTACCCTATTGCCTCCTCATTTAACACAACATAGGAAGAATCAATCGTACACATTGTCTAAAAGAGAACCGGTCTTGCTGTGCTTGTTCTTTTGCAGAACGAAAGAAAGAGAAAGACTAAAATAAAATGTAGGGATGTCTTCCCAAGGCAATTATTTTTTTAAGCACATAATATAATTGGGTAATAAGGTTTCAAAGTAAAGATAACAGAGACTGTTGATCCAGGGAACATCCGATTGCCTCACGGAATCAGGAAGGAATTCCCAATCTGCTGCATCTCTTTGTAGTTCTCTTCATTGGCTTCCATTTCACCTTTGAATCAAATTCATCTCCTGTGCTTTGCCTTCAAATCCCTCCACAGTTCTTGTCCCACTTACCTTTCTGACCTGATAGAAAAATCCCCCCCTAGCTGCTCTCTTTGCTTCTCCAATGACCTACTAATGACTTCCTCACTCATAACCTCATCACATGCACGGCTCCAAGATTTTTCTAGAGCTCCCCCGACTCTCTGGAATGGTCTTTCTCGTTCTTTTCGGCTTGTTCCCACTTTCTGCTCATTTAAAAGACTTCCTAAAACCCAACGCTTCAACCTCACTTACCCGTCTTCTTCTCTCTCCTAAACCCTCAAGGCTCACCCACCATTCCATATCCCCCCTCCCGTTGTATGATACTTCCCCCACCTCATAGATTGTAAGCTCTTCTGGGAAGAGTCCTCTCCTCCTCCTGTGTCACTGTCTGTATCTGTCTGTCTTTTGCAACCCCTATTTAATGTACAGCGCTGCGTAATATGTTGGCGCTGTATAAATCCTGTTTATTAATAATAATAATAATAATAATAATAATAATAACTTTTAAGCTGCTGGTATTTTATCTGAAATCCTCTGTTAAAAATTCATATTGTGCTGAGTCACAAGGGTAACATGGATACATTTTGGGGTTGGTTAACTAAACAATGTGGAGAACCGTTCTGGAAGGGTCGTTGGTCTCAGTCCTGGGGCTGAATCTGGAGCTGAGAGAGAAAGCTCCTGAACCTCTTGAAGTCCTTATCTAAGCTGATCCTGGATACAAGAAATGGGGACCTGGAGTCACACTAAAACCTTCCCTGGAGAAAACAGAAGATTCTCTGCTTTGTTTACAGTACATTTGACAAAATGGATCAGCTTGGGGAAATCTGGGCATTGATCATGGCACTGTTAGCCAGTGAAAAGCTGCTACACATTGAGCATGACTGTGACATGGTAGAGCCCCTGCATTCAGTGCCTCCCCCACTTGGCCCAATATACACCAGACAAATACTTTGGGTAAATGGCTTTTTAGGCCTTTTATTAACCAAACACCTTTATCAATAATAATATAATCATAAATAACAATACACAAATAAATCCTTTACATTTTTAACCTTTAGTTCAAACACCCCCCTGGTTACTGGTCCTTGAAGACCCCCACTACAACACCCCCATACTACTGAGTCTGCACAGCGTGATTATATATGCTACCACCTCCGGGAACAATACCATCAGCACTCGCAGCCCTTTTCCAACCAAACTATTAAACCTTCCCTTAACCACAACAACTCCAGAGATTCCCATACCTTAGATGGGTCTCTCACCCCCACTAAAATGATAAAACCAAACACCTCCCTCGAGGACCTCACCGCCAGCCTCTTACCCAAACAACACTAACCCCAGAGCTACCCCCAAAAACAAGGGAGAGTGGGTGGGAAACTTTCCCCACTCTCCCCGTTCTGCTGCAAATGATCCTCCCTTTCCGTTCTCCCACCCTTTTTCACACCCCGCCTGCTCTCCCCTAGCAATCTGCCTTCCGACCCTTCCAGCACCTAACCCCTCCACTGCCTGCTTCCTACCCCTTAAAGTCATGGAGGCCTTCCACTAACCCTCTCCGTGATCTCCTGCTCCAGGCCTCTCTTTCCAGAACCTTTTTCCAAGTTCTGAAATTGGGTTTAAGAAAAGACATATATGAACTGAACTGAAGGGTGTTATACCTTGTGATAATGTACTTCAATCAGGAAGGTGGGTACAGCCTGCAACAACAATCCCCAGCTGGAGGAATTTATAAAGGAGCCATTGTACCAACCTAGTAAAGACAATGGACCTGATTCATGAAAGCTCTCCAAGGCTGAGAGGTTACACTTTCATCAGTGAAGCTGGGCGATCCAGCAAACCTGGAATAGATTTCTTAAAAGTCATTTGCTATTGGCTAGCAAATGTTTTCAGTCCCGGACCAGATACATCCCAGGTTTGCTGTATCACCCAGCTTTACTGTTTCCTCTTCAGCCTTGGAGACCTTTGTCTTTAGTTTCTACACAGATACATAGCATGTAGTAGCTTCATGAAGAGAAAACACCTTCAGCGCTAGCCAAAAAGCCACATGATATTTCATATTAATTCTTTTGTTTTGGTAACACCCCATAAGGTATATACCCATCTTCTAACCCATCTTCCTGTTCAAGCCAATCATGGGTGTATGTTTAGTAGAAAGGTCTTCTAAATGCACTTGATGCCCCCAGGTGATAAATCTTGTTCTCTCTTGGGGTGACCTCCAAATGGCATCCATCTTCTTGGCTTCTATGGAAGTATTACATACATATGTAAGTGTGATGCTGTTATATTTGGGTTATGTCATTGTAAAATACAGTACACTGCCTGGCCAAAAAAAGTCCTTTGGAGGCTATGTTATGATCTGGGTACCTGTGGGGTGGTGCTACAACCTGGAGTGCCTGTGGGGGCAGGTTTATGATCTGGGGTACCTGTGGGGGCACTTTTATGATTTTGGGTTGCTTCAGTTTGTCAGGTCTAGGTTTTTATAACACTGACTCCCTGAATATAAGGAATGACCAGGTTTCTCCATCAATTAATTTTTTTGTCCCTGATGGCCTTAGGATATTCCAAGAAGCCAGGATTCAGATTGTGAAAGGGTCGATCGGAGAGCATGAGACATATTTGTCACCTATGGCTCGGACACCTCCAATCCAAACCTGAACCCCTTTGAGAAGCTATGGGATGCTGGAGAAGACTTTACACAACAGTCCGACTCTTCCATCATCATAACAAGATCTTGGGAGAAAATGAATGCAACGTTGGAGGGAAATAAATGT
>NC_092859.1:154229368-154239172 GCF_032062135.1 Pyxicephalus adspersus
TAGATTCAGTTCAGCTAATCTCTCCTCATAGCTGAGCTCCTCCATTCCTTTTATTAGTTTAGTTGCCCTTCTCTGCACTCTCTTCCACAATTTGTCAACTGGTGCCCAAAACTGGGCTGCATATTCCAGAGGAGGTTGTTAAAAAATAACTACAATGCAATGTGAATTAGCTAAGCAAATACTCTCCAAGTATACCCAAGCAGGTGCATAACTGTGGGGAATATTAAACACATGTAATGTAACAAAAACCTGAAAAAATAAAAAAATAACCAGCAGATGTTAAACTGTATTAACGTTTCTAACATCATTCTGTAACATCTATTACAGAAGTAATATTAATAATCACAGGTCTGATTTTTGCATGATAGACAGCATCCAGAAGGCAGCATAAACATTTAGACATAGAAACACCAAAATGAAGTACACAAGGGCAAGACACAAGCAGAGCCCAGGTCACGGGCAAAGGTGGGTCCAAGCAGCAAAAATCACAGGATCAGATATAGGCAGGGTCAGCAATAGTAAATTAGACAAAACCACACTCCAGCACAGACTAGCCATGTTTTATACTGGGATGGAGCAAAGCACGGAGTCGCCGGAAAGACAAGCATCTCTTAGCAGTGTGTGGGCTCCGGTATCGCCAGGGATTGTCAATGCCACCCGGAAGTGTGTAAAACAATTTTTGTGAAGGTACTGACATGCGGCAGCAACAACAGCTGGAGGCGGCGGGCCCTGATAAGGAGCGGGGGCCGCATAGGTAACTGGCATCTAGAGCTGGATGTAGTCCATCTTCAGAAATTTAACTGTGTCAAACGGCTTTCTTCGGTAAATAATAATAGGTATCAAACACTAAAATATCTGTATTGGGGCTCCCGATGTTTGCATTCCCACCTAACTCACACTTGTCTCCAAGTGGTACAAAGTGGACAAGGCCATCCTAAAGTCACCCACAACTGTCGTTGGCTAGGAGATATTTTTTCCCACCAATGTGGTGTGTTTTGTAATAATGTATTTGATACACAGGTGGGTGATGTGTACTTGTTTTCCAAGGAGACTGGGGGTTTTCTTCCTCATTGAACATCTACTCCGATGGAATGTTTGACTCAGTATCTAAATATGTCGTCTGCACAAGTACATTTCTTGAATATCAAACAAACAGTGATTGAGCAAAATCCTAATATGTGTTCTGACCCTCCATTATCTGCTACTTTGCTGAAAGTGTTGGCTCTGGAAGTATCGCACCCCCTAGATTTGTGTCAAGCTATATTGGATGGCATGCTCGCTGACTTTACATTGTTAGTTGACAGCTATCCTAACCTCCCTAGCAGTCTGATTCTGACCATATTTCCAGGCAAAAAGCGGTACAATTTTTTGCATGGAAATTTATTTTACATTGTAGGCCTATAATTCTGAATAATGTTCTAATCTCTCCTGATTGGCTGCTGGACCTTGCTGTGCATCCTAGCAGCAAATGATTGGCTCCCAGCCCCGATTCATGCCAAAATTTCTTGCCGTTACCGGCCCGTGCTTTTGCCCTCCTTTATTCAGCGAGAACACGACCTCATGGCGAATTACAAGGCTGTTCTCCCTTACATGTTCCGTAAGCTAGACGGGCCCGAATTGCCCCAAGATTGAATTTAACAATATAGCTCGCTCATCCCCTGAGTTGGTGCTTGTTTGACACTCTGCAATCCTTTCTCCTGCCGTTTGAGTTAATAAATATCCCTAGACCTAAAAATATTCTCTGCCCCGACAGCAGGGGTGTGGTGGGGTAGACAGGGGTGGGAACGCCATGCCCCCACCTTTTTCAGGAGTCCCCACTATTTTTTTAACAAAGATTTCTTTGGTGGTCCACAGCTCTAACCGGTCCGCCACCCTGTGGGGTCAGGAGAAGGGAGCACACTGACCAGAGCCGCGGACCATGTCTCCAATATTGAATTGTGGGCTCTGGGTGGTGGGTATGTTGTCTCTGAACACAACCTGTCCACTCCATCTCAGGCTCAGACCTGCTATGGGAGAGTGACCGGGTTCTGGTTTCATGATGTCACTGGGGGAGGTGTCTTCCCCTTTGAGGGACACAGGCAGGGGTGTAGTGAGGTGGGCACGTACCGATGGGTATCCATAAAACCTGAAAAAACATGTGCCAAATCACCCAAACACAAGTCAAGATAAAGCAGAACAGCCATGCAACATATGCTGTCCTTGAAAGATCCCTCTACATCGGATCTTCTGTCTTCACATAGGGTAATCATTGTGTGAATGACCCATGAGGTTTGGAAGGGGTGTGGGGAGGTTATTTATAGGTCACCATTATGTAGTAGCATGGAAGGGCATGGTATACTATATAAAGCAAACTAAAAAAGTTGTGGGGCTTTAATAATGGAGCAGAAATTGTGTTACTAAATCAACCATTAAGCAATTTTCTTTTAATGCCCTGGGTGAGTGTTAAAAATATACTTGTCTGATATAAATTGCTGTTGCGTAAACACTTTGATTTGTCTCCCTGTAGAAGTTCAATGCAAACAATATTCTATACTATTGACCCTGATGTTTGCTTATAGTGTTTGGGTTCCTATTGACTAGTGTACTACAGTGGGCACCATCCTTAACACCTTCTCCTTCAGCTTAAAAAATGTCCCAGACAGCAGGAAACCTATTCTTTCCTTCCCAAGCAGAAACAGACTCTGTCCAAGTTTCACCAGTTGCCCCACGACCATTGGGCCACACATAGTTAAATCCCTAAAACCAGAATATTTCCTTCTCTCCCACTTTTGAATACACACCAAACCAATTATTTAGCCAGTGGACAAATTCTTACTGTTGAAGTTTTAGCTCCTATCTCAATAAAATCAGGAACTAATACCAGTAACCAGATTTGTCCAACCAAACATTTCCAGGGTGTCACAATTGGGGAGACAAGGCCACTAAGGGGCGCTACGGCTTGCACAGAAATGGTTGAAGCGCTGGGAAGGGTCAAGGTGCACAGTCTAAGCAGTAACCAGGTCTTCTCCAGAGCCTCTAATGGTGAGGATGTTGCCCTGCTGGTTACTGCCAGGTTGCAGTCCTTCGCCACACCAGTGTAGACAGGAAGATGCATGGTACAAAATCATTAAGCAGAAGATTTGTCAAGGGAGGCTGAGGTCAAAGCAGGCATCAAGCAAGAAAGGTCAGGTCACAAGCCAGGGGTCAAAAACCAGGGATCCAGAAAATAGCCACCAGTGACACAGGGGCCACCGCAGATAGATCACTCTGTGCCGTTCTTACCTTTTTTTCCACTGTACGGCAGTTAGGGCAGGGATCAGCAGGGGGCGCTGTGCCTGCTTCTTTCGCTCTGCACTGCAGGCAGGAGGAGACACGCGCTGCAGCCAGTGAGGAGAGGAGACACATGCTGCAGCCAGCGAGGAGAGGAGACACACGGAGGATCGGGTATCGGGTGAGTATCTTATTTTAATTATTTTATAACACATTTGTCATATAAGACGCACCAACTTTCCCCCCCCCAGTTTTGGGGAAGAAAAAGTGCGTCTTATACGGCAAAAAATACGGTATGTCAGATCAACAGCAGTTTGTCTTTTTACCTTGCTTCAGGCTGCTCTGCCTAAGCCTTGGGGGAAGAGATTTTGCCTGAGTTTTCCAGCTGATTAATAGAGACCTGCTCATTCAGTTTTCACCCATCCTCCCTGTTAGCCTCACTATACAGGCTATGTTCAGACTCACACTGCTTGCCTTTGCAAAAGGTGTGTTAACCTGAGGCTCCAGTTCGTGTCTGATGCCCTAAGTGCCGATTCCCTGGCTGTAACCCTGGCTTGTTTGACTTTGTTTGTTCCCTTGGTCTTCTATATGATGATCCAGATGGGGCAGCCTCTGCTGAATCTGCTCTCTGTTCCTTGCGCCAGAGACACAGAACTGCGGAGGAGTACCGCTCTGAGTTTTGCCGGTGGTCTGCTGATTCGCAGTGGAATGACCCCGCTATCCGTTCTCAGTTCTTGCTAGGACTGTCTGAAATGATTAAAGATTCTCTTGAGCACTATCTTCAACCTGGGAGTCTGCATGCCGCCATGCAGCTGGCAAATAAAAAAATGACTCTTCCAGGAATGTGTCGCACAATTTACTAATCGGTCTAAACTGCCAGCCTCCGAGCGCGCATGCCACTGCATGCAAAACTTATGTATGGTTTGGAATTTCTGGTAGCTCCCAAGCTAGTCAATCCACTCCTTCTAGGCAGGCTATGGCTCTCCACTAATAGACTGGGTTTCTGGAGACATTCTGTCCTCGAGTTCTAGCTGTTACCACAACTGTATTCAGAAGATTGAACCAGTATGTTCTGTTTGCCTGACTGAGACTGCACCTTTGCCTGGCATTCCTGATTCCTACAAAGATTTTGTGAACGTTTTCTCAAAGGAAAAGGCTTTCCATTGATCTATATCCTGAAATTAGGCCTCCTCGTGATTATGTCTATCCCGTGTCTAGACCCTAGACTCAAGATATGTCTGAATACATTACCGCCCTAGCGGTATTCCCAAGTGTGACTCGGGGTGGAATTTACTTGCAAATTTCGGTAATCCCGAGTCACACTCAGGGTCATATTAACCTAAAAAAAAATACTTATCTTGTTCGGTTAGTGTCTCGGACATCCTGCAGGGCCTAGGGACATGTCCTCCTCCTCCGATCCTCAGCCGCGAACTGCAGAGACGTTCTCCGGGGTTCCCTGTGACCTTGGTACATGCGTCAGTGCGGGCGGGAGGATTCTATGTATAGCTCCTGTTTGTACATTTTAATAAAACTTGGCAGTGAATGGGCAGAAAACCAAAATAAAAAGTGACTTTTGCTGCTTTTAGTAATAGACGCCATGGGAGGGAAGAGATTCTATAAAAGTGTTTTAATTAATCAGTCCATTCAAAAACCACTCCTGTGTCAATGGAAATCCTAATTTAGTGGCAGGCTGTAACTTGCTATACTTTAACAGTCTTTTGTTGTGCACACAATGGGACTGATTTAATAAATATTTCCAAGAATGAAGAAGACAGACTATCATAGGAGAACCTGGGTGATCCAGCAAACCTGGAATAGATCAGGTCAACGATTGGAAACATTTGGCTTTAAATTTTTAAAAGCTACATTCTTGGTTGGATGGATCACCCAGTTCTTCCATGATAGTTTATCTTCTCCCATCTTGGGGAGCTTTAATATTTCCACCCATATTGGTGCCTTAAATATTGAGGCTGCTCCATAAAGTCATTAGCTTTAAATGTCTACACCTACTACAAAGCTCCCCAATTACAGGTTGTTTATTTTTTTGTGTAGTTTCTATTAGTGCCAGATTAGTGCCACTTATCCCAAAGTTGGTAGAATTTGGTTGTATAATATATCACTGTATTTGTTATCATTATTGTTATTTGATTTTAGTTTATTGAGTCCCACCTTGTAGTTCCTGTGGGACATCCCATAATTTGTGTTCTATTATTTACTCCAAATTTGTATTTTTAAGAAAAAGGTTACAAACCCCTCTAACATAGATGAATTATATGAACACTATGAAAGAATAAAAGTTTAGACACGGACTATTTTCATTTCACATAACTGTATAATAAAATTGAACTCTTAAAGCTGGAGCTCTTCAATCAGTAGGAAGTTTGAACTGCTGATTGCAGAACTGTACATATGATTCTATAGATTTGACGGCAAGTATGTTGGACCTGTAATAATAATAATATTAGCTTAGGGCCCCTTTCAGATTTTACTTTGCAGAGTGCTGATATTTGCTGCTCCCAGCTTCCTCTTTTCAGGACTATGTGGTTATTTAATGTACAGTTCTAGGTAATATGTTGGTGCTTTTTAAATACAGTTGAATAATATCCAACAATAACCAACATTAGGTTGGATGCTGTTGAGAGCGGTTTATGTTGCTGTTTTCCATGTTTCAACATTTTGAGGAAGTTGATGGATCTTTCTTAGTTCTCCCTAACCACTTTCCAACCTCTGTGAGCTGTGATTGAAAGCGGTTACAATTAAGTCAATGGAAGTCAATGGCTGATCAAGGGCGACCAGAAGCAACATACTCAATCCACCACAATGGCAACTGTAGCCACTTGCAGTGGTCTCTATCAGCTCCTATTCAGTTCAATAGGGGAGATTAAGAGAGAAGTTGAACCTTCAGGTCTTAAATTAGCCTAAGAGTCTTTCTCTGCTGCATGCTGGCAAGAGATGGGTATAATTAGATGTGTCTGCTTTATAAGTGAAACAAACTGTATGACTTATTAAGCATTTTTATGCACCTGGAAAGCATTTGGCTAATTTAAACTGTAAGCTTAATTGGGCTTTAAATCCAGCCAAGTGAGGAAAAGAAAGAAATCCATCTGTGTATAATATACTGTCTGTGTGCCCATTTGGGAAATTTGGCATTCAAAGTTTATTTGATGTGATAGAACACAAAATGGGCGAAAATAACCCCAACGGAGGAATGCAAAGTAAGAAAAACAATTTTCTCTTTTCTAGTAGAGAATAGGGAGTCACTGACATTTTTACAGGACACATGGGAGTTTATAGGCAAAGCAGAAATATTATTAATGTTGTCCAAAAAGGGCCATGGCAAGCCATCTACTGCCATGATGGTGGTGGGGGAGGGGGGTAAGAATGTACCAATACAAAAAAAAATTCTGAACAGTAGGGCCAAGGTTTTTTTTGTGGCAACATGAAAAATGAACAAATCTTTTAAATAGCATGCTTGAGAAATGTTTTAAAGCTCTATATCAGTGTTTCTCAACCAGGGTTCCTCCAGAGGTTGCTATGGGTTCCTTGAGCAATGAGCAGTTCGTGCCCCTCTTTTTGTCTATGTAAGGGTAACATTTTTCCCAATGGCCAGCAATACAAGAGGAATTCTTCCCACTGACCACCATGCTAATATACTGTGAGCTGTGGATATAATAATTATAGAAGGGGTTACCTGAAGACCTGAAAGTTACTTCAAGGGTTCTTCCGTGTTATTAAAGGTTGAGAAACGCTGATCTATATGGTGTTAAATAAAAAAAAAAACCCTTACATTTCAATCAGATCCTTATCCAGACATGCAGCTCGGATGAGGTAGGGCAAAAAAACAGGAATGGCAAAGTGTTTGCCTCCATCTTTTCTGTACCAGACAAGGTCTCATACATTTTTATACCACAGTAGTCCCAGTGTTGAGGGTAAGGGTATCTTCCCCACATCTGGTCCCCACATAGGATACTTGTTTAGGAAGGATTACAATGAGATCCATAAGCCCCTTTAATTTGGGGGAAGTAGGTACAAGAAGACACCTTGCCCAGGTGAATGAGAAGAGGTGCAATTGTACCCTAATACAACTAAAAGGTACATTTAAAAAGGACAGCATAAGCTAGAAAAAAAGTCCTTGAAATATAAAAAAACACAAAAACAAACTTGCCAACTAAACAAAATGTATGTCCCCAGACATCCAGCATCAATCACGTCAGCCAGTGATGTATATTCATCTGCAATCACGATTAGGTAACACCTAAGGACAGGAGCCGTGAACACCAATATAAAGGAAGTGTGCTGCACAATTCCACAAATACAGGCATCTTTTGGTGGAAATTCTGCATTACTTCATTGCAAAGTAGACTTTAGAAATGTCTCACTCATCACTAGTAAAGAAGAGTTCCTATGATAGTTTTGCATATAGGGAGATTTCCTGTCCAGGAAATGGTGGGAAATTCAGCTGGAGCACAGAATTTATAACACAAAAGGATTTCTGGTAATTAGTTTTGTGTTTGTGTGTTATGAATGGTCAGATTATTCAATATGCTTCTGAATAGGTAGGCAAAAGTAACTATATTTGAAACAATCGTCTGGAACAGCCAGGCTCAGCCTTTTTAATCCACAGGGCCTTTGAAACATTTGACCTTGAAATAATTTTTGGAGAATACTCTAAGACCAATTTACTGGGGGTTAGTGGTATGAAAAACCTCCTACATTGGTGGCCAGTGGAAAGAATACCCCCCATATTAGTGGCTGGAACACCATCCTTTTAGACAGCCAAAAACAACATTACAGTTAAAACAGATGGCTGTACCAAGTGGTATTGGCACCAAAAATCGGCAGGCATCATTCAATGGGAGGTCAATCAGTTTGAAGTAATCTCTAGAGGAACCCCGGGCTTCCATAGAACCTTGGTTGAGAATGGCAGGATCAGAGGTGCAAAGATTTCTCTACAATACCAATGTGCTTTTTGTAATATTTTAGCCTTGGTTACCAGCTAACCCATCATACTTCTGTTCCCCCAATTAAACAGTTAAACCCTCAACTTTTCTGACACTGATAATTTGTTTCCATAGCTTTAAAATGAATACTTTGCGCCACCTAATTAATTTTGTAATTAGCACCAACCAGGGGCTCCTGGATCTGTTACGCAGATTCCTCTCTGTATGTAGCTTAGCATTCTCAGACATTCTATATAACAAACCTAGCAACAGAGACTTAGTATTGCGAGCATACCAGCTGGGCCAATTACCTGTTTGTTGTGTGGAAATAGTGATAGAGGAAAGGGGAATTCCTATATCCAGCTGCTAGAAGATGCCTCGCTGAATGCCAGCCTTCATCATACAACTAATATCTACAGTAGACAAAGAAAAGCAAACAAGAATCGGGTAAGAGTTAATTGACGTATTCCGAAACAGCTACCATAGTGTTCATGTCTTTCATCACGTTCTACAGTAATTACCTACAGAAAGGATCAATCTCTGTTACATGCCAGTTGAATACAAATTTTTTAAAAAAGTAGGTATTGAAGCTACAGTTGGATACTTTTCTCCTTGAGTTTATTCTATGGAAGAATTAGTGTTTCCAGAAATGCAGAACACCATGAAATCAATCTGTAAAGGTTGGCATATTAAACCTTGCTGATATATAGTCCTGCTATGTTCTGAATTGGTCCACAAGCTGAGTGACTGCCAAATATATCTAGGAGGTATTATGGTATAACTTAAAGTAAACTTGTCATGGGAGACATTTAAGGGTTGTCAGTGCTGACTTCTTCCAAAATGGAAAATGTTCCATTGAATAGCCCAATATTTTTCGAGTGATCGAAAGCCGAATTCGAACACCATTAAAGTCAGGTATAGGGGGAAAATTCAGGTTATTTTCTTGACTGTGTAGAACTGCAAGAGCAATCAGGGGAGCGGACAGCTCCACTCCCCTGATTGCTCTTGCAGCCCTAGTGTAACTGTAGTATGTGTTCTTGGATAGAGATTCTCTATGCAAGAAGACAGTGTTCTTGGATAGAGAATCTCTATCCAAAAACACATACTACAGTTCCGCTAGGGCTGCAAGAGCAATCAGGGGAGCGGAGCTGTCAGCTGTGCACCCCTGATTGCTCTTGCGGCCCTAGCGGAACTGTATGTGGCGGCCCGTGACATTGACAGGATGATTCCCACGGCTGCATTCATTCTGAGCACAGCCATGGGAATCTCATGTCAGTGTGGGATCCCCGGGCACTAGAGGATAAATAGGGTCAGCTCAAGCGTCATCAGGATTTTCCTTTCCTCAGCCAATCACAGGGCACTAGAGGTGAATAAATGGTGAGACTTGTCCTCATTTACCCTCTAGTGCCCGGGGATCCCACACTGACAGGAGGATTCCCACGGCTGTGCTCAGAATGAATCTAGCTGGGGGAATCATCCTGTCATTGTAGGATAACCTTTAAAAAAATAAAGTTAGTAACACAAATCACACATTCAATAAACTACTTTAACATTAAAGCCTCTTTTTTTTCACATATTTTTACACATGAATTTGCAAAGTTGAATCCCTTTTTTT
>NC_092859.1:154239789-154262783 GCF_032062135.1 Pyxicephalus adspersus
CTCTCCCAACCACTGCCATTTAACCTAATAGGTGCGGTTGGATAGAACTTTGTGCAGGTGGTTGCAGGCAGTTGCAGTTGGGGTAGAATGCAGTTACTGAAAGGAACACGTTGCTTCTGATAACTTTTGAGCAGCCAGTTGCTTCCACGAACTTGAATGCAACCACTTTCAGCTGCAGCTTACAATGGTGAGAAATCTGTTGAAAAGTGGTTGTGCTTTCTTTCTTTTATAAATAAACTTTCTGAAAACACTGAGTCTTACCCATAAAATAACATAACATAAAATCATGCCACGGAGGTTGAGTGTGGTTAAGGTTGACTTGAGGTTACCAACACCCTTGGTTTGAACCACACAGCCTATTGAAGAGGGGCTGGGAGAGGCTAAAATGTATTTTTATTATCCAGTATTTATATAGCACTGACATATTACACAGCACTGTACAAAGCCCATAGTCACGTCACTAGCTGTCCCTCAAAGGGGCTCACAATCTAATGTCCCTACCATAGTCATTTGTCATTAACGCAGCCTTTGGTCAATATTGGGGGGAAGCCAATTAACCTAACTGTGAGTTTTTGAAATGTGGGAGGAAACTGGAGCACCCGGAGAAAACAAAACAAACATGGTGGGAACCTGCAAACTCCATGCAGATAGTGCATCTAACAATGATAGTTTTCAACTGGAAGTCTAAAGGGAGCCTAAATAACACCGACCTTTTATCCTTAAGAAACTGCTGTTGTGATTGCAACATAAAGAAATACTCTGACACTTATTCATGTTAAAACATAAAAAAAGAATGATCAGATTTTAGGCACATCCACCAATTGTCTTCACTAAACCCTTTCAGCTGAGATCCTGTAACCATTGTTTCGGTATTAGGCCCATAACTTGCACTAGATGAGATGGGAGCAGCTATTTGTTTAGGAAAGGAATTTTTGTATCTGTGTATATATATAATCACTTTGTCTAGGAGGAGGGTGAAATGGAGGTCTTTAATCCAATATAGGTCTGCTAAATTGGTTCGGTAGGAATACAATTCCATTGGAAATTTCTCAATTAAAACGAGTCTCTTCACAATCATGAAAAAAAGATAAAAGCAATAAGTTTTAGGCTTTTATTGGATTGTATTGCTGAATCTGGTATCATCTGATTACTGTACAAATTCATTTGGGAAAAGGGAATTGTCTACTCCAAGAGGTTGGGTTTCTAGGCAACTCTCCACTGATCATAATGTGCAGGGATTGATTCCACTTTATTGTCGAACTAAGCAATCCTCAGAAAAAGAAACTGGAATAACATTAATACACATTGCAGTGTTAGTGATAAGCAGTAGTTATGGGCATACCTAGGCCTAAGGATACCTAGGAACAATAGGTATATATCCAAAAAGAGCTAATGTTCAATTTTAGTTTCTAAACCACTGCCAAATACTTATGTGACCATTCCCACCATTGTACCCCACTTTCCCAAATGTATAGCCCATTTCTCTTTCTTACTTTTATTACTGTGGGTGGTGTGGTTGGCTCAATGGTTGGCGCTATTTCCTAATGAAGCACTCGGGTCCCAGGTTTGACTCTTGGCACAAGTACTATTTGCATAGAGTACAGTAGGTATGTTATTCCTGTGTTGGCATGGCTTTTCTCCCACGTCCTAAAAACATACAATTGTTCGGCTTACCCTAAAAAATGACCTTAGAATGTGTTAATAACATACAGTTGTTGCGGTAAAGACTGAATGGTAAATCCAGAGCCCTGACATATTGATCCCAGGAGCCTCTGCAAGCTGCTTCTTCTGCACATGTTCAATCTCAAGCATGAGCAGAAGGGTTTTTCATCTAATGTAAAAAAAAGTGCCAATCTCACAAGTGCAGACTTTTTTTTACATTTTCTGTAAGTCCAAGACCTGATCATGTGCACAATGCAGGATTAGGTGATGTAGGAAGAAAAATCTGGAAGAAAAGGAAGATGGCAACCTACGGTGTCCAGAATGAAGAGGGAAAACCAGACACCATGGGAGCGACTGGACTAGGATCACACAGGGATCGATGGCTTTCCACTGGTAAATGTGTTATTTTTTATTTTTTTTTACTGATAGCTCTATTAATGTAATTTAATAATGTGTTTTTATCTCTTTCCTAATCTTTGCTGCTTGTATTGTAATTGCAGATTTATTTGCAATAGCTAAAACGTGGGAGTGGCTTGGCTTACAGTTTAGGAAAGTTGGTGTACAGACGGGGTGTATGGTTCTGTACCTAGCAGCCTGTTGTTTTCTATTAGGAGTGGAGAGGGAAGACAACAAGAGTTGTTTTGCTGCATTGTTAAACAAAAGTATAAATATAGTTGTCATTATTGGATGGATGTTGGTAAATACAATATGGTGAACTAGAACGTTGGAGGATACCTTCAGAAGATCACTAAAGCAATAATGTCTACAACCCATTTTAATAAATCTATGACTGAGAAAGAAGAATACCCATTGAAAGCTTGCCCTAAAAATTACCTATCAGTACAAATAAAAAGAAATCAAGTACTGTACTCAATTGTGCTAATAAAAGTAAATCCGAGTCTAGCTTTTGCGTAATAAAGTTTGCTTTCATGGTTCCTTGTTTGTACACCAAAGGTTAAACCTATCAAAAAATAAACTCCTTTGTGTATCTCAAGAAACTAAAGGCTCTGATAAAAGTGAATGTTGCTGCTATCATGTTATTGATGACTTTTTCCTTTGCAATGCAACGCACAGACTTGGAGACTTTCAAGTAAATTACAAACTTGATTTCTTATCAATGGATTGGCAGTGTTATCAACCTTATTTACACCACATGGAACAAACCCCTATCCATTAATTTTGCTCATAACATTGCCATATTCCTTTGAAGTTTTATCATAATTTCATTCCATAAATCCCCCCGTTTTCCCCCTCGTGTAGAAATCAGACCCCCTGCAGTCAGTCAGAGTAAGTATTATGGATTCCGTGTGATGGGTAAATGGATCCATCACAGCACGACAATATCAGCACATACAGATCTTTATTCTCAGTCTAACATCATGGATAGCTGGCAGTCTTCCTAATAATTGCCCTATAGACTTGTGTGCTCATAGAAGAGATGTCTAACGAGCCATGTTGCTTTGATTTTTTGCGTAATTTGCATGGTAGAAAAAAAAATAACATAAAAAGCATATTGGCCCTGGAGATATCCCTCTATTACCACATCGTTCAGGTTCATAGGGTTTTCTGGAAAACTTTGATCTTTCCTACAATTATCTCACCCCAGCCACTGATGTGTTCAACAAGCTGCTTAGGAAATTTGTGGAACAAAGCTCCAACTATGCCATATATCTTAAATATCCTGATGTCCAGCTGCAGGTGGCCTAAAACCATTTATTAAAGTTTCTCCGAATATTTACTTCACTTACAGCTTTTCAGAAGGTTTAGTATATCAATGCTGTTAGTTAATATTAAGATCTAAGAGCAGTATGGGGTTTTGGGATGCATAATTTAGCAGCTACTTAAAGCAGGCTTATCACCACATATTTTACTTCATATAAAAAGTGGAAAAAGTGTATTTTTAAATTGAAGGTGGTAAAGACTGAATGGGAGATCGGCAGCCTCCTGGTATACACACGTCACCTATCCCAGGAGGATGTGGCCTGATCCTTCTCCGCATGCCAATTTTGGGGAAGCACAGAAGGGACTTTATCCAATTTAAAAGAAAAGTTTGAATCTCACACATGGGCAGAGGGATTGGAACTTCTTTTTACACTTTACAGAAGAAGCGAGAAGTAGCGGAAGAAGTTGCTGGCTTTCGGTGTCCAGTCGGCACCGGAATTAGGAAGGAAGATGAGATGACGCAGGAGATAGTGAACTACGATCATGGAAGGATCAATGCTTTGTGAATACTACATTCTGTAGGCCAGTGTCATAGCTTGAGCTCAAATATGTATGTAACCTGGGGTCTACCTGTAGTTATCTGACACCATTATTATTATTATTATTATTATATGGGATTTATATAGCACCAACATATTACGCAGCACTATACATTAAATAGGGGTTGTAAATGACAGACAGATACAGACAGTGACACAGGAGGAGGAGAGGGCCCTGCCCCGAAGAGCTTACAATCTAAGGGGTGGGGGAAGTATCATACAATAGGAGGGGGATATGTAGTTAAAGAAGTAGAAGGAAGGAAAAATATTCTGCAGGATAGACAGACCCAGAATGGGAGTCAGAGATTCTTGAGAAAGCTAATGTGACAAGATTTTAGGGATTCCAAGCTTAGAGATTGTTTATAGCCATTTATTGGGGTAGAAAGTTAATAAATGATTGGTAGAATTATCCTTAGACGGTCTTCAGAAGAGATCATCAGGGAAAAAGCAAAGAATTTCCACCCACAAAGAAGATGGTGTTGGAGTAGCTTCCCACCCTACCTTTATGATCATATTATTATTTCTGTGGTACCTTGCAATGTTTTCAATCTCATTAGCATAGATAAGGGGTTGTAGGGCCCATGTATGCAGTCATTAAAACCACAAAAGTGCGTGTAGGACCCCCTTGAGGTTCGGTGTCTCTTTCCAGTGTGGTCTACTGTTGTAACCTGTATGGTATGGTAACATTTGTGTAATGATCTTTAGTCAGATGTAATTAGTTTTCCTTCAAACACCATAGACCCAAATCTGTATTTATAATTGTTGGTGTATTGTTATTTATTGAAACTATCTGAGTTAGTAATGAAAGGCAGGTATGTATATTATACTCCATGAAGGTTTTGTCTATTGGATTTGGGGACTTGGGTCAAGATGGATAGGGTTTAAAAGTTTGTGGTTGGTAAGGCTACATCTAAAATACTCTTTTCATAGTGCCTGCTCCATGATCAAAGCTGCCATCTTGGTACACAAAAATAAATTATTGGTAAGGCATGTTGTGTGTTTGTTTTGTAATCACAGTTAAAATTGAAAAAAATAGTCACGTATTCATTGCATAAGCACCCTATATTTCTGATTGTCTTATGGGAAAATGTAAAATTCTTTAGACTTCTTTCCATGTGTTTTGTAATTTACTCCCCCCCGATATATATATATATATATATATATATATATATATATATATATATATATATATAAACTGATATCTAAACATTCAAAAAACTTGTGCTCCCTAATGCATGCAGGACGTTGCCATTCAGTGCTTCTGTGTGCTAAATATCCATATTTACATACAACAAAAAGTTGTAAAGTGGGCATTTCATCTGTTCTAGTATAAAACAAAATTTGCTGACAAATAGCAAATTACTTTTAGGAAATCCATTCCGGGTTTGCTGGATCACCCAGCTTCACTGATGAAAGTGTATCCTCTCCAGCCTTGGAAAGCTTTAATAAATCAGACTCACCAATAGAAGATAAGAGGAAACTAAGGGTAAGTACTTTTAATTAAGTACTAAATTAGGTACTTTTTTTGCATGGCAAACATCTTTCACACACAGTATAATACAATTATTGCTGGGTCATTGGGGAATATGCTCAATGGGGAAGAGGGGGTAAAATCATCGGTTTAAAGCACAGTCATGTATTCCAGGAAGTTTATTGTATCATCTGGCAGCCACATAAATAGTAAAATGTAGCTTTGCTCTTTGTTATGTGCCCGATTTCCCAACCTGGTTGCATGCCATGCCAGCCTGCAGACGTAGTTTTAGGCAATATGTGCCGTGATCCAAGAAGTACAGAGCCAGGTACTAAATTGTAATTACACAACTTTTATTCACATACCATATTGTGGAGGACAGTAAGCACTCATCAGAACTTTAAAAACCTGACCCAGAAGCCAAACATTCGGAAAAACTATCATTCTGCATTTTGTTTCCTAAGGCAGTAACAAATGTCAACCTCAATTCTTTGCACACACAAAATAAAATGATAATAACCTGGTGTTCTGTATGGCAGATGAGATAAGAATTAGATTACTTCATTTACAGTTCTTTTACCCGGGGAATAAACACTTCCGAACAATGCTAAAAATCTTTCCTGGCACCAAGCTGAGTTAAATAGAAGTGTTATACAAAAATTAAATGTGCTGCCTAATACCATTAAATTGTAGATGAGAAAAGTGTATTGCAAAATATGAGACAAGAATATCTGGGAATGTGAAAAGCCTGGTATAAATTTATGATAAGAGAACGATGACATCTTCTCTTTGTGGAGGACTTTTGTTTTCTATCTATGATTTTCCTTTGAGTTTATTAAGATGCATTTTATTTCTCCTGTGTACCATATCACTTTTTTGGCAATGTCATGAAGTTCTGGGTAGACATCTGCAGCTCCAGTGAGCAGTAAACAGATAAAATCTTTCTACAATCGTGCTTTTTAAGCTAAATCAAATTGATATATTTATCAGAGCCGAGAAAAAAGATCAGATTTAATTCCAACATTTTTGTGAAAGTTCTCATTTATCCAGGTCATTGGGTCCGATTTATAAAGTTCGCCCAGGCTGGAGAAGATACGCTCTCACCAGTGAAGCTGGGTGAAAGTAATTTGCTATTGCCTAGCAAATGTTATGAATCCTGGACCAGATCCATTCTAGGTTTGCTGAATCACTCAACTTAAATGATAAAAGTGTATGCTCACCAGCCATGGAGAGCTTTATAAATCAGGCCCATTGCATATCTAACAGTAGTTAGTCACATTCAATTTAATTTTTTTTTTTAATGCTGAAGATGTTATCCAGGCTATCCAAGTTGCTTCACAGCTCTACCAATGTAGGAAATCCCCAGCATTTAAATCTCTACAGCAAAACCTTTTAATCCAAACACCATGGAATGGGACACTGGAGATGCTAACTGTCCAATCTTGGTGTCAGGAAGTCTAAACAGGTTCAAACTCAAATTACATGGAACAAGACAAGAAATGTATTGGTGGAAGAAAGGTAAAAGAACCACCCCTGTTCAGATAGTTGTTCTAATTTGATGTAGAAGGCCATTTGTACACCTCTAGCAAACCAGTTGTCCTATCTGTCCTTACCCAGCACTGTACATTAACCTCCCTAGCGGTCTAATTCCTTCCAAATTTCCATGCAAAAAGCAGTACAATGTTTTACATGGAAATTTATCTTTCATTGTAGGCTGTAATCCCTAGGCGTAACTCACTGATAATAATTGATATTGATTGATATTATTGATTAGATTTAATCAATTTAATAATAAACTTTAAAAAAAACACAAAAATCTGTTAAAATAAAAAATAAAAAAATATTTAAACATGTAATGTAACTGTATAGTAGCATATATTATATTATATATATAAATATATATATATTATATGAATATTTATTTGTATTGGACTCAATACAGCTATTTTGTAATGAATCAAATACAAAATTATTTGAATTTCCCTCCAATCCTCCCGCCCGCATGGACGCATGTACCAACGTCACCGGTAAACCCCGTAAATCTCGTCTCTGCACTTCGCGGCTGGAGATGGAAGAGGAAGAATGTATCCCCAGAACCTGCAGGGACCAGCAGGACACCGTGGGACAGCAATGGAACAAGGTAAGTGGGGTTTTTTTTAGTTAAAAGCTACCCCGAGAGTGACTTGGGAATACCAGTTTTTGCATGTAAAATCCCGAGTCACACTCGGGAATACTGCTAGGGAGGTTTAATAGGGGTTACAGAAGACAGATACAAACAATAACACAGGGGGAGGGGAGGACCCTACCCAGAAGAGCTTACAATCTAAGAGGTAGGGAAGCAGCACACAATAGGATGGAGGGATATGGAAGGGTGGGTGAGTAGTGAGGGTTTATAAGACAGAAGAAGACGGGTAGGTGAGGTTGAAGCGTTGGGTTTTAAGAGCTCTTTCAATGAGCAGAAAGTAGGAGCAAGCCAAATAGGATGAGGAAGACTCAGAGAGTCAGGGCAGCTCTAGAAAAGTCTTGGAGCAGTGCGTGTGATGAGGTATTGAGTGAGGAAATTGTTGGTAGGTCATTGGGGGAGAAGAGTGCGGCTGGGGGAGTATTTTTCTATCAGGTCAGAAAAGTAAGTAGGACAGGAGCTGTGGAGGGATTTGAAGGCAAAGCACAGGAGCTTGAACTTGATTCTAAGGTGAAATGGAAGCCAATGAAGAGAACTACAAACAGAGGCAGCAGAAGAGGAGCGGTGGGAAGAATGGATGAGTCTGGCTGCAGCATTCATAAAATATTGTAGAGGAGAGAGTCGGGTTAGTGGAATACCAGAGAGGAGGATGTTACAGTAGTCCAGACGAGAGATGATAAGAGCTTGTACAAGGAGTTTGGTGGTCTCTGGGTACAGGAGGCAGATTTAGGAGATGTTACGCAGGTGAAAGTATCAGGACCTAGAAATGTTTTGAATGTGGAGGTGAAGGAATGGGTTGAATCATTCCATGAGTGGGGGAGGCAGAGAGGCCGGGAAGGCAGTCTGAGGTGAGCAGTGCTGGACAGCCAAGTCAGTTCAGGCTCGGTGTCAGGGTTCATTTACCGGGATACTTTGTACAGATTAGCAGTTCTTTTTCTTGTGCAACACGTCATTCTCCTATGACAGGTGGACTGTAGCTTCCCTGTCACTATAGCCCTGTAGTGCGGTGTCTGTGCAATGTTCTGTCATTCAATGTCTCATTAGCTCCAGTCACTTCTCTGTCATACTCGGTATATATATAAATAAATATATGTTTAGCATTTTTAGATAATTTTGACTTTGGCTTGGTCTTTTTAAAAGAAGCTCACAAGCCAAAAAAGCGTGGGCACCCCTGGGTTCCGCTGTCAGCATGAATTTAAATGTTGTCATTGGTAGAGACTAGTAGGGTGTAGAATGTATGAAGGCTCACTTATGCTGTTTTATGGTTAAATAGCCTCAGGAAACAAAGAATATTTAATAAATCCCAAGCTTGTATTCCTCCATGGGTTTGCAGAGTTGATACACAGAAGATTAAATTCACTGCTCTTTCTCATTTTCTCTCTATGTGCAATCATTCATGTTTGTCCCGGGGCCCTCTCCACTTGTTCCTGCAGGTTTGATCAGTAAGACAGAACACAACATCATGGAGTTGATAAAATGATACCATGATTTTTTTTATTTTCTGTCAAATTCATAGGTTTTATAAACTAAACAACTGCCTGCTGTAAAGTACAATATGTCTTAGCCCTCAACCCTTCAACCTTGGCACCTAAACCTACCCCTAAAGTGAGCATATTATACGCAAGTACACTTATAACAAGAAACTGTTAGGGCTATTTCAGACTTGCGGTTGGCTATAGTGTTCTACCGCAGGTTCAACTGTGCTCCAGATCGCTCCCATTTAACTAAAACAATTTGTGCACGCATTTGCATGTGGTTTCAGTTGCGATATATTGCAGTGCGGTTCCCAAAAGCAAAAAGTTGCTTCTGGCTGCACAGTTGCTTTCCCTCCCCTGGAGGAAGAATCCACCCTAAAGCAGACCTATCATCATAATTTTTACGATATATAAAAAGGGTAAAATAAAATTATTTTTAATTTAATTTAAAATTAAATAAAAAGCCAAGCCCCTCCTCTCCTGTCTTTATTGAAAAAAAACACAGAATGGAAGCGCAGAGCCTCCTGGGATACATATATCACGTATTCCTTTGGGCTGCTCCTTCTGCACATGCCCAGGATCAGGGCTTTTCAGTCATTGAGGCAAAACACAGTGAGCCCGGCACTATTATTTGTTACAAATACTGTAGGCTATGTCACATGATCAAGAAGATGGAAGAAAATGGCGGTGCCTGGTGCTTCCTCCAGGACGAAGGCCTATTCCAGGAAGGCATTGCACCGTGGCGAGGACAGCTCTTGAGGGATTAAGGGAGTAAAGATAAGTGGGATTTTTTTGTTTTAAGGTTAGTTCCATTTTAATTTCAACCACACTCAAACTTTCTGGTTAACTATAGTAATTGGAGAAGAGCAGCTTGGGGGCAGTTTTCAACAGCAAGTTTGAAATTGACCTTAAACTATTTCTTTACAAGCAATAAAAAGTTTGAAGTATTCATGGTGGGAGCAGCCATCACTTATATCATATTATTCCAGTATGCCCAGCATATTGGCACAATATACCAATGGTCCCCTACATTATGGGTCATCTCCGCATATCCAGCATCCCCAGTGCTGCCAAATTTTGACTTCCTCTTCAGTAGAAAAGGTCTCTTTTACCAAAAGAACCTACTTGGTGGCAAATTTTAGATTCTGCCTTAAACTAAGCTATCCCAGACTCTCCAACTGTTTTTAAGGTCCTCCCAAAGATCCCAACAAAGACTCCAGAATTTGTTTTCCATAGTGCAGACCTGGAAACTTAGTGTTATTAGTCTAGACTGCTAAGGCTATATATGCACATTGGAAGATTCTATCCAGACACAAACAATTGTGATTGCTTCAGATGAAAATTTAGCAGGTGTACAACAGTGTACCAATACTATGCATCAATAGGTCCTGGTGGATCAATAAATAAATGGTGGGGAAAATCAAAGTACTTTCCTGAAGAAGAGGACAGATCGTGGTGCTCCTCGAAGGAGGATACCTCTTTCCTTTCTTCTCTATGGAATTATTTTATAATCATTTTCAGAGTCAGTAATCTGATGTGTGTACAGTGAATTAAGCTATGATTCTCTGATATGTGGGTAGTGGTTCCCCGACATTGTTTATCAATCCGCTGATCAGGAATGACCACTGTGCTCCCCTATAGAGAAAAGCACAGAGGAGTAGCACTCACCTGCCTTCCCTCTCCCTTAAACAAAATGGAGCACTCATTTGTTCATCTGTCACTAGAAGCAATTACAAAAGATTGTTTCCAACAACAATCGTCCGAAGTCCATTGGACATCTGATATCAGCTATGAGGCCATCTATAGGAGGTATGTACTTTTCCTAATCATGCCCAATCAATGTACAGAAACGTCTCAGCAGTGATCAAGAGAAAAATCACAGGAGAAAAATCTTAAGTGATGTTGCAAAAGGTCTAGATACTTATGTAATTGTGATATTTCATTTTGTTCTTTTTAATAAATTTACAATATTGTCATTGTGGGGTACTGAGTGTAGATTAAAGAGAAGAAAAAAAAAAATAAAATGACTCTCTCCTCTACAATCTATTATGAATGCTGCAGCCAGACTCGTCCATCCTTCCCAACGCTCCTCTTCTGCTGTATCTCTTTGTAGTTCTCTTCATTGGCTTCCATTTCACCTTAGAATCAAATTCATTTCCTTTGCATTCCTTCAAATCCCTCCACAGTTCTTGTCCCACTTACCTTTTTGTCCTGATTGAAAAATACCCCCCTAACCTCTCTCTTTGCCCCCTTAAATGACGTACTAATGACTTCCTCACTCATAACCTCATCACACGCACGGCTCCAAGACTTTTCTAGAGCTGCCCCGACTCTCTGGAATGGTCTTCTTCGTCCTATTCAGTTTGCTCCTACTCTCTGCTCATTTATAAGAGCCCTCAAAACCCAATGCTTCAACCTCACCTACCTGTCTTCTTCTCAAAGACAGCATTATTTATTCTGCATCTCTCCAACAGCTGCATTGCTAACTTCCATTGTAATAAACATAATGATAAAATTAACTTTGACATTGACAGTTTATGGGGAGCATTTAATATTAATAATTTTATCTCTGGTATTTTCTATAATTTGTAGCTTTATAGTGTTTTCGACTGTAGGCTGATGCCCTGACGCTATATTTATAATTTTACTAAGGACTTTGTATAGAGCCTCATTACAGGACCTCTAGATTCGAAGCAATCAGTGCAAAAGGCAGTAGTGGATGTATTATCAGAAAGTGAGGGATCAAAACAGGATAAAGCCTAATTTATATTCAGACAGGTGCTACCTATTTAAATCTTATTATAATATTTATGAGAAACAGGAGAACATATGTGATATGGTAGCTATCCCCTCTTAATTTACTGCTGATGAAGCCAACCATATAGAGCTGCGAAACGCCTCAAGCTATGATCAAAAGTAGAATCGAGAGACAATGGATAATGCTAATGTACAAATTACTGTGCAATTATTTGGGCTGTATATGGTTAATGTAAACATATTTCATAGTTAGGGATGAGTGAGCGAGAATATTAAGTTCGATCTTGCGGCGAATCGGGACTTTCTAGCCTAATGAAAATGTAAGCGAGAACAGCATTCTGATTCGCCAAAAGGTCGAGCTCTCGCCGAACAGGGGGATTTCCAGGGCTACAGCCCTGGAAATCCTCTGTGATCCCCGGGCACCAGAGGTTAATTAACTGCCCAGCACAGGAGAACCTCCTGACATTGTAATATAAGTATCTCTTACAAATGATACATTTGATTATATAACAAATTAATTACCTCTAGTGCCTGGGGATAGCGCGAACATGAGGATTTCCAGGGCTGAATGCAGCTCTGGGAATCCTCCAGTTTTAATTTCCTCTTCCTAATGGTTTCACGAAATTGATTCGCTGAAATATCGCTAGAGGCATTCTCGCTCATCCTTAGTCATAGTGTAATAAAGGATGTGTTGGTTATAATAATAAAATACATAGATAATAATGGGAACTGCAGTTATATTTATTCATAAAATTATATGGTACCTAAAATGTCCCACATCATTTTTTCATATGCAGTGGCAGATGCAACCAACAGTGGACTACTGTGCAGAACTTTGGGCCGCTCCCACCCCCTAGATTCTCCCCCAGCCCTGCACACCCCATAGGTCGGCCCCTAGCTGTTGGGACCCCTGTTGACTGAAAAGAACCCAAGGCCTTTGTGCAGCTGTACACTTTTCACCTCCCTATGTCCTCCCCTGGCAAAAGGAGATTTAGAACATCACTCTTTTACAGATATATATCTGATAAACTATCAAAGCGGCTTAGCACTGGCAAAAAAAGACAAATCAAAGTAACAAGTGTTTGTACAAAAGGCACAAAAATCCCTTTGCACCCAATGGGGTTGTCTTTCTAAAGATTAATATAACATCTGTTCACTTAGCTCCATCATCTTCACCCATCCAAACAAGTAAAAATCTTGTTTTTTTTAGATGTGCTTTCATGTAATTGGATTTTCCTTGCAAAGTGAATTTTCACTGCATTTATTAAGCTAACTGATGTATCCCTTGCAAAGAAATAAATCACATTGCTGAATGAATAGCCTATATTGCTTTAGTATATCAACCCGCAGGCT
The DNA here is from genome assembly GCF_032062135.1 of Pyxicephalus adspersus. Classification (NCBI taxonomy): domain Eukaryota; kingdom Metazoa; phylum Chordata; class Amphibia; order Anura; family Pyxicephalidae; genus Pyxicephalus; species Pyxicephalus adspersus. The sequence goes on from NC_092859.1 coordinate 154,252,951, forward strand.
CTGTACAAAACACTACGACACCTTGATAAAGAACCTTATTTCAAATAAGTATGAAATGACATTAGAAAATGAAGTCACATGAGTAAATTAAATGATCCTTATCATGTGTAATGCTTTGAGATTGAACCTCTATTCATGAGCCTCAATTCAGCCTCCATAGATGCCCACATACCTTCTTTCTTGTACTCCATTAAATGTTGGTGCAATCAATTAACCTCGGACTTCTAATTTTCTATAATGCATAATGAGCTTACATCAATTATATGTTAAATTCATGTGGGATACCAGGGTAGGCTTGGGATGGGATTGGAAAGATGAATTGATCGTCCCCAGGGCTTAATGTCCATGTACAATCATATTCAAGGCTGCCATTAAATTCACTGTTCTATTTATTTGTGTCTATGAGCACAGATTTAGGCTTCCCAAACCCAGGGCCATCAGTGGCGGACAATGGATAGTTCTATACCAGGTCTCCATCAAAAGAGCCTGACTTTTGCTATGCTGGAACTTTTAGACATGGCAGAGACCCGGGAAAAAAATGGGTTGTCCTGGCCCATACAGAGTTTAGGAACATCTAAAGGGCAAGTTGTGATGTTTGGAAGACAGACTCTCCACACATAGCCCTAATGAGTTACCACATCTAGTCACTCCAATCACGGGAAAGGGGCCTGAAGTACAACAAGACCTATAGACCTTCTGATAAAGCCCTCCCAAAACATTTACATACTGTTGACAATGGATATCGGCACCACCTGGTCTACTCCCCATTTTGTGTTTGCCATTCTAAAAGATTGTGGTAGTAGTTTTTGCTATTTTGGTTTTAATACTTGACAGATATAATACCGCTCTCATCAGTCCTGAGGAAGCCTATGTTGCGAAACGCACTGTTTAGGATTTGATGTGTAACTAATGTTTCTGTAACAGGCAACATTTTTTTAGAATTTTTAATGATATGTAAAATATATATTTTTCTTGAAAATGGGTCACACACTCTATAATTAGTGCCTTTAAATTGATTCTGTTTTGGATAAGTCAAATTAGTGGCACTAAAAAATATATAGCAATCCCTGGTGTACTTAGGCTGCTTACACACATTAGACTTTAGTTGTTGGAAAGGATCTTTCACAATCCTTTCCAATGACAAAAGACTGAAAGATGAACGAACCAGCGCTGTACAGCGCCATTCGGCTCTATGGAGAGGGGAGGGTGAAGAACTAGTGAGTGGCACCCCTTTTCACTCTTTAACCTTCACTTGTATTGCAGTTTTTCATTGTTCATCGTTCATGGATCCACCAGGGTGAAATCATGATGTCAGGCGAGCGCTGTACACGCGTTAGACTCTTGTCCGATACCAGCCCCGAAGCAATAATTGGATAGGAATCATCTCAGTGTGTGATGTAGTCTCAGAATAAAACGTTTGGTATATAAATACCAAAATTGTCAGAAAGATTGTCAACAAAAAATCAACTGAAATAATAAAACACACAATTTTCTTTTTTTTTTTTTTTGCCCTCCACATGCACTATGGATGGTAGAATGTTAGAAGACTGGACCCCTAACAAAATGGGAACCCTGGGGGTTCTCTATCCAAGAACACAGGGCACTAGATGTGATGAATGGGGAAACTTGTGCCCATTCAACCTCTAGTGCCCGGGGATCGCCTGCAGTCACAGCTGTGACCGGAAAGTTCCCGCTGTCATGTGACAGTGGGAACTGAACTGCAGATAAACTCTGCAGTTCAACTATGATCCCCGGGGCACTACAGGTTAATTAACCTGCAGTGCTCCAGGGATCGCGCATTCTTCTCAATGATTGCAGACTCTGCTGCAATCATTGAGAAGATGCCGGCCGGCAGGTATCTCTTACTCTGTAACACGCACAGTAATATGATACTTTTTTCTTGCAGTGGATAAAAGAAAAATTTAACAAATGTATCATATTATTTCTGGGCTGGAAAGTGTGTTACAGAATAAGAGATATCATGTCATTGTAGGAGATCCCGAAAAAAAAAAATTGTTAAATAAACACAAACACTCAAAAGATTAATTTAACAATAAATTTTTATTTTTTTAACACTTTTTTTTACCTGAATTTTTACCGTCAAATCTCGTTTTTTTTTTGGGTTGGGTCTACCCGAATTCGAACAGCCATTTTCGGGTCCAATAAAAGGACAACCTAAATTCGAACACCAACACTACTCAACAACCAGAAAAGCAGTTCACAATGATGACAATATACGACCTAGGACATCCATAATCTGGTGGCCAACAATCATTGGTGGGTACGGCTGCTCATCAGTGGTTGCTACATGACATACACATGTAAATGGTCAAATACTTCTCAAGTTATTGTTACATGACATTCTATTGTGTATGGATGCTTGTTAACAGGCACCACCTTGCCTGTAATATTCGGAAGTACACAATATTGCGTTTTAGTACCTTTCTTAAGCAACTGACTAGACAAGTTAAGAACCTTCTTTATCCTCAGAGGCCAACTACGACTCTTATATTTTATCCAGTGTGGTTTATAAGGCTGTAAATCTGTCACCACATTTATATCTTAGCAAAATGTTGTATAGAAATTTATGCCTTTCCACTTGTTTTTCTCTGCTTGGTACCTTCTTATCAAAATCTATCAAAATGCATATTTTTCCTGTCTGTCTGTGTTTTATTGTATAGTTCCAGGCTTTTTATCATTCATTACAGAAAAATATGACTGGGTATTGAAGATGTTTCACGCTTCATAAAGCAAAAAGTTTTGTGAACAGTATACTGTATTTATGTAATAGAATCGTATGTAATGAGATTGTCAATGCGAGTCTTGATGTGCAACAAAGAAAGCTGTCTAGCATATTGCACTTTGTCCCAAATTGTTGCCCATTTGTTGGGAAATACCATACCTTTTTCATGATACTTCCCTCCAAATGGGCACTCAATAGCACAGCATTTCATGGCTTTTTTTTTTTTACCATGGGGGAACCCCAGATGAAACTTTCAGATCTTTAGTGAACCCCTTCTGTAATTACTATATCCACGGCTTACAATATATAACTGTGGTGGCCATTGGAAAGTCTACCTTCGCATTGCTGGTCAATGGGAAGAATGTCACCCTTACAGATACCCAAAAACATCATTGGTGTCACTTAAACTGACCTGAGAGGTCAACTGGCTCATCGCTCAAGGAAGCCCCAGCAATCTGGAGGAACTGTAAGGTTCCTGGAACCCTGGTTGAGAAACACAGCAATAGCAGGAAACCTCTTTGGTGTGACCAGATACATTGACGTAGAGATATACCACTGTTCAAGTGGTGGCCAATACATTTTTTGTGAACACACCAGTATGTTATTGCAACAACCCATCCAACCAGTGGTGGTAACAACAGTACAGTACAATATTTCCTAGGTGGCATGTCATTTCATCTGGCCTTAAACCTTTTTGAACGATTGTATTGATTTTCTTTTTAACCATCCAGAAGTTGAATTGTTTGTAGAAAGCTTGTTGTGAGGGAAATATGTGGGCTTCAGTGACCTTTATCTGCAAAATGCTAGCTGTCCATCACATGCTGATCTGTAACAAGCATGCAGCAAGAAAAGTTACAAATTGTTCTGGGTCAGTGACTCAAAACTGATGGAAGCCAACTGGAAGAAGAGCGGTAACAGTTTCTCTCTAACCTATTTCATTAAAAAATGATGACTTTCTTCAATCAGTTTGATGACTTTAATAAATAAATATAGAAATCCTATCCTTGGATCTGTTTGTATGTATGTAATGAGAACAATGAGTATGCATATATACTCGAGTATAGACTGAGATTTTTTTTTTTACCTGAAAATGCCATTGGAAAAATAATCTCAGTATAATGCCCTGGAGCTGCATTTCTCACTGATTTGGCAAATCAGAGCTGCCAAGCATAAGCTGTTTGGTACACATAAGGACACATCACTATCTACTGTTGTCTGACAATAATGCACAAAAGATAATTTAACAGCAAATGACCCATCAAAACAACTCAAAAGTGTATTTAAAAATAACACTATATATATATATATATATATATATATTGTATAAAATAACACTATATCTAATATATATATATAGATATAGTGATATTTTATACAATATATTTATTTACAATTTTTTGTTGATTACTATGCCCTAGGTTTACACTCGAGTAGTAAATACAGTTTTCCCATTTTTTTTTTCAGGTAAAATAGGTACCTTGGTTTATATTCAGATCGGTTTATATTCAAGTATATATAATATACTGTTTTGCATTTATGTAGTATATTCCTGGAAAGAGTCAGCATCATCGCAACCTTATGTCAATACAATTAGCAAATACAGATTTAGCACCTCTTCATTTGTACAATTTACTCCTTATGCACCTAGATTTCTAGTTAGTTCATGTCGTGAATGTTTGCAATTCAGTTTGGTGCATTTGAATTATCTGTAACACTTACTTGTTGGTATCATTTTGCACATCGCCATGGGAACTAATAATTTAATAAAAATAATGTATAATTATTATATAAAGTGTTATTGCATTAGCATGTAATAATGAGGATTAGCATCAATCATGGAAAAACAAAAAATGTTTTTTTTTTCAGTTACAATGATTATTATATTTATCAATCAGGACTTTTTCTTTGGTGTCATGTTCTGGGCTTGCTTTATTTGGAATTAGTAATATTCTGTTATAAAATTTTTAAAGTATTGTTCTATGTTATACACTAATAGGATAATGACAGTACAGACAAATATAAATCTGTGAGTGCGTGGAATTTTGGACAGAAGCCCATAGTCAGTATGGAGTAGCACAGGCCTATGGGTAGACATTATCACTTTGCAAATATAAATATTTAATTTGTTCTCTGTGTGACAGCTGTGACAGCAGCAAGATTTACCAATGTGCTTAGCGGTATTGGAAAAGTGGAGGAACAATATTCTTGTTAGCACAAATAGCACATTTCTCTGTGTATGGTTACAGATAAATGAGGGTAGCTTATACGTTGGCAAATGGTAATTTTATTCCCGGGGGCCAGTCCCTGCAATTATGTTCAAGCTTTATCATTTTTATATGAACACATTCCTGTTACATAGAAACAAAAAGGAATCCGGAAACACAGCTTCAGCCAATTTAAATGGAATTTTAATATTAAAATACATATTTATTTTAAATGTATGCCCGCTGAGTTAAAAAGGGAAAATTTGATTGCTTAGCAGTAGCTCATTGGATAGATGAAAGTGCTAAAAAATGTAATTATACTAGAGTATAAATCTAGACTTTTTTGCCCCTCAAAACACCATTAGAAAGAGAATCTGTACTTATACTCAGGTTACACTAAGTGGCATGTCTTGGAACTGCATTTGTCACTGGTTTGGCAGCTGTTTGTAACAAATTTAATGGACACATCACCATTTACTAGTGAACAGCATTTTTTGTTGATTATTGTTTAGTATTAGCAGTGATAACCACAATTTGTGCCCAAGGTTTATTCATTCGAGTCGAATTTGCCTATTTTATTCAGATTTATTTTTCATTCCATTCTATATCCACCATTTTACAGATAACATTCTGTAGTTTGAAGATGCTACATTTTTTTTAAGTAATGTAGGCAGCTTGTTACCTTTAAGGATCACTTCTTTGATCACTCAGATAATGATATTTGATCAATTTGTTTATAAGAGACTCCACATGTTTAAATACAATTTCAGAAGAACATCTTGTATATTGACTTATATTATCATCATTGAACAATGGACAATGAACAATTTTCTGAATTGGTTGGTGTTATCTAGGGAAAATTTCCTTGAAGTTCCGATGGGAACTTCCAATCGCGAACCATCAGAAATCCCTATAGGAGGATTATCACGGCTGCATTCATAAATACAGCCATGGGACTCCTCTTGTCAGGGAGCGATCCCCGTGCACTATAGGTCAGAATGAGGGTAGTACCCAGGGATCTTTCACTGAGAGGAGGATTCTCATGGCTCCTATTATAAATGCAGCCACCATACTCCTCCTCTCAGAGTCCCGAGTCATGCAGCTTGCGTTTATAAATGAACGCATCTGTGGGAAAAATCAGAGGATTTTTCCCACGCTGCAATTATTCATTAACAGCCAGTGAGACTCACACTGTGTTCCTGGATAGAGAAACTGCTCCACTCCCCTGATTGCTGTTGCTGCCCTGTAGTATCTGTTCCTGGATAGAGATTAGAGAAACTCTATCCCAGAACACATACAACTAGTAAAGGGCTGCAAGAGCAATCAGGGGAGCGGAGCTGACAGCACCCCTGAATGGTCTTGCAGGTCCCAAAAATTCAGTCTCTCTGGCCTAATTTACAAAGGCCATTCTCGCCTACATGTTTAGTGAGCAAGAATGGCCCAACTCACCCCGAGACCGAATTTAAAAAAATTGTTACCAGGTTTATTTCAATACCACTGAAAATATAACTGCACCCTGTGACATTCAATAACATTTACTGCAAGCTTTCAAGGACATAGAGAGTCAGTAATATTGTGACCGCTGAACCATGAGCAGTGACTGGGGGGGAAATACCTTTGTGATTCTGTAGCTTTTAAAATGTTTTGTTTATTGTTTTGTGTCCACTATTACAAAAACCTTGCTGACAAAAACCTGGCGTTAGCCCTCCTGACCTGCTCCATACAGGTTCATCATTAAAGGTCTTTTTATAAAACAGGGAATTGGACTTTCTCTAAAACATTCCCTCTTTGGAATTTTCTAGCTCAGTTGCAATAATTGGTTCCCACCCGGCAATGTTCGGGGTCCATTTATTAAACAAGGAATCTGACGTTCCTACAAAGTGTAAATGACAGCTCCTGTACTTACCAAATTTCTACAGAGTGCTCTATATGGCAGGGGTCCCCAACCCCTGGTGTGCGGCCCACTAGTAGCCGTCTGACAGGTAGGCCGCTGCTCTGGCTGATGCACCCCCCCCCAACACATCGTTTACGCTCAAGGATAGGGGTCCTTTGATCCCTTCTTGGAACTTAATGCACCACTTATGCATTGCAGGCTCAGGGTGGGGGGACCTGAGATGGGAGAGTGGGTGGGTTCTGGCACCATGACGTCACTATGGGGGAAGATTCTTCCCCTTTGAGTAACGGATCCCCGCGCATGCGAGGTGTGTAGTCCATACATATAGTGATCTGCGAATGCCAAAAGGTTGGGAACCACTGCTCTATAGCTTTATTCAACCTTTCTCCAGTGCTGATCATTTTATTTTATAGTGATACTTTAATGATACATACCTCAACCTTTCTCAACTTTTTCAACATGGAGGAACCCTTGAAATAACTTTGGGGTCTCACAGAAGCCTTGTATAATTTATTATATGCCCAGTTCCCAGTGGTTCATGGTGGTCAATGGGGTTAATGTTTCCTATACTGTTGGCCATTAGGAGGAATGTCACCCTTACAGATATCCAACAAGATCATTGGTGTCAATAGTAACTTAAGCTACGTACACACTTCCAATTATTATCGTCGGAAAACGAACGACGAACGTTCCTGCACGATATATATGAACGATCGTATAGCACCGATCCTACACATAGAGGTAACGACACGATCGTTCGTAGATATTGTACACACAATAGATACGATCGTTTAAGCGATAGAGGAACTATGTGCACGACAGGAAAGTGAAGGGACGTTCGTTCATCACGCATGCTCTGAACATGGACGATCAACGAACGACCGTACACACGAACGATGTTCAACGATCGTCGTCCAATCCGATCCACCGGTCCGGTCGTTCGTTTCCAGCGACTTTCCTCGTTCGTCGGCGTCGTTGGTTACTTTTTTACGAACGATTTTTTGCCCAATCGATCGTTCGTCGTTCGATTGGAACGATAAAAATTGGAAGTGTGTACGCACCTTAACCTGAGAGGCAAAAAGAGCCCATTGCTCAAGAAACCCATAGCGACTTCTGGAGGAACCCTGGTTAAGAATCACTGATCCAGACCTCTGAGCAGACATCACAGGATGGATGGGGTACAGATAGTAAAAGTGGAAGGTTTGCTTTGAGGCTTATGGAGAATTGTAATAATTGGAGACATAAACTGACGTTTCTTCTTTGGAGTTTTGTCTAAGGATTTGTCTTACTCTTCGGGGTAAATAAAAATAGTAACGCTACAGGCTTTTATTTTTTCTTCCTTCCAAGCGTGTTGTGGAAAAGTTGAACTTTGACTTCTGTCTTTCTTTAAACATTCTGTGTACTGAAATGGAGAAAAGCCAATTAATAAACATTGACAATAGTCAAGGTGATATTTAATTACTGGTCAAACACCCTGGAATTCTCTGTAATATATTAGGCAATGGCAACTTCTCTATAAAAAGATCAATAAAATTGCTTTCAAGGAACTGTTCTCTAAAGCTAGAATTAGTGAAGGGCTTTAGGGGAATTTCTTTATTTAGCTTTGTTTCTTTTATCTGGAAGAACAATAGTTGGATGTTCATTCCTTCTCAAATCAGAACATAATAGACCCTATTTATTAAAGCCCTCCAAGGCTGGAGAGAATACACTTTCATCAGTGAAGCTGGGTGATCCAACAAACATGGAATAGCTGTGGTCCAGGATCCAAAACGTTTGCTTGCAAATAGCAAATGACTTTCAAGAAATCCATTCCAGGTTTTCTGGATCACCCAGTTTTGTTAATAAAAGTGTATCTTTTCCAGCCTTGAAGAGCTTTAATAAATCAAGCCCAATGTATCTCTCCTAATATCCTACTATCATATAGATAATTTGATCTACAAGGTTTTAATATAGTATATAAGTGCTGCATAAACCTTGGTGGCATTGTACAGAATGGTGTGGTGTATGCTCCATGCATCTTGTCAATTGACTTGACTTTGACTTTTCCCCTTTTGATGTTATATATATACACTGAAACACTGCTCTAGGCAAACTTTTTGGCTTAGGGGCCACAATGAGTTTTAAAATTTGACAGACGGGTAGGGCCAGTATGAGATGGATGAAGAGTGTTTGTATGAAAGGATATAAATTATGAGTAAAAGTCATTACCTAAAAGTTTAAGTGAACTTACATTAAACTTTAAATTACATCACATTAAATGACATTACATTTCAATGGGAACAATGTTGTTGGTCACCCTTTTTGCCAGTGGACAATTTTGTACCAGTATTTGATGGCCCAGGGTAAGAAGCCCAATGGCTCAGCATGAAATCCCACAGGTAGGCACTTCAGCAGCCCTGCCCCCACAAGCAGCAATGCCAGGTGAGCACTGAGGACTCACAGGTAACAACGGTTTTCAGTATTATTTTGTCATCCAAAAATAGGGAGCTGCCTCGTGTTGCTGGTTCAAGGCTCACTCCTTATTCCCAGTCTGGGTAACATCTTTCTCCCGACAGCCCCATACATATCTGTCAGGCCAGTCTGAAACCTTGGTCCATACTTCAATGGGATAGGAAGGTCCACCCATATCCATCCCTCGTATACAGGGCCAAGTCCGGGCCCTAAAATAACTTAACCAAGGGGAAACCATAGGTTGCCAAACAAAACTTCCTGGACTCCTTCCGCAGTAAATAACCTTTTTTCAGAGGGTCTAAAGCAGGGGGCAATGTATCTGCCATACATGACCCACCCCTGGCGTCCTGAACAATGTCTATATATTTATATTATGCAGCGCTTTACAAAGGCCATAGCACTAACTGTCATGTCATTTTTGCTCTCTCTTGGTTTGCTTCCTATCTGTCTGATGGCTCCTTTCAAGTTTCTTTCAATGGTAACTCCTCCTCACCCACTCTCCTCCCTGTTGGTGTTCCCCAAGGGTCAGTCCTTGGACCGG
>NC_092859.1:154263755-154267049 GCF_032062135.1 Pyxicephalus adspersus
ACATATCTCTCATCCTATTGTATGTTAATTCCCCCACCTACTAGATTGTAAGCTCTTTGGGGCAGGGTTCTCTCCTCCTGTATCACGGTCTGTATAAGTCTGTCATTTGCAATTCCTATTTAATGTACAGCGCTGCGTAATATGTTGGCGCTATATAAATCCTGTTTATTAATAATAATAAAGACTGTCTTAAAGAAAACACATTTGAATAGGTTATCAATATTGGTGTTGTCTTTTTCCCCACTTGTCTGAATTCCTGCTTTCTTTCTCTCACAATATAATTTCTTCTGTCCTTGATAAAGATATCTCAATGATATCTGAATGGACACAATAAACGCAAAACACGACTCTGAATGATATCATTGCAGTTTATTTAGCTTTTTATGTTTTACTTTCTATGGGTACAACCGGCTTGAGGATCCTTTAATACAAAATGCATTTGCAATCAGTATCTTGAATGTTACATGTACTGTCTTACTGTAAAATCTAAATACAAATGATACATTAATGTCTTTTTAAAAGCTTTCTTGGCATTTGCAATCAGTATCTTGAATGTTACATGTACTGTCTTACTGTAAAATCTAAATACAAATGATACATTAATGTCTTTTTAAAAGCTTTCTTGGAGACCTTTGGTGCACATTATGGGTAAAAACTTACCAGATTTGTCTTAGATAACATAATCAGAAGAAGTTTTAAATCTTGACTATTTAAATTTTCGTACTAATGGGCAGTTTTACACTACTGTATCATCTGTGATCTCTTCTTGTATTAGAATCATTTGGCTTGATAAAATTGGTTCTGTTTCCTGGCAATTTTACATTGATGTATTATTCTGCATTGTCCTGATTCTTGTAATAAAGCTCACAGCCTGTTCTCTTTGCTTTCTGAAAATTTAAACATAGCCTTGCTATTTAAAATGCTGTGTCCTACTGCTGTGTAATTTTACACTGCTGTGTTATAGTTGATCTTTTAATCTATGCAGTAAAACAACCGCCTGTACTTTGTTTCTCTGATACATTTTTTGCAGTTTTCTTTCATGTCCTGCTGAAGGACAATATTACATGTAAGTTTAAAGTAAGTAGCTGCAGTTCATAAGCTAAGACACGGAGAGCCAGGGACATCCACAACTTCTTTTTTTAAATTGCATAAATAATATATTAAAATGTCATAGCAGAGTAGCCAAAAGTGTTTTAAAACCAAAAACCCGCATTTGCCAAACATACTTTGATCCCAATTGCCACTATTGCCAAAATATTTAGGTAAATATGTACAGGTACTTATGTACATATGGGCAGCAAGAGAGATACAAGGCACAGGCAGATACAAGGCATGTTTTATCTTGCAATGCAAACTAGAGTGTAACATTTGAGAGACAGTAGCCACAAATATTGATCAGTGGTTGGACAGTGTGCTACCAACTTGGTTTCACCACAATATAAGTGGGCGTGACTAGACAGGTTGTATAATTCAGTACAAATGTAGAAGCACCAAGGCAAAACAAGTTTAGCTGCATGACCTCAAGAAATGTTGATGACTAATCCTTTGTCTGCTGTCTGCCTTTCTGAGCACAGCTTCGAGTGTTTAGTTTCTAATTTCCACATTTAGTACAGTTATGTCTATCAAAAACACTGTTCAGGATTATTCTTCAGGAATTGCCAGCCATTCATGGATATTATAAGGTTCCTGGTGAGTGAGAAAATCACATTCCACCAATATTCCTATATAGGAAGCTATTCTAAAAATATCCTTTGTAGCCTTTTTGTAGATCACGCAATGACATTGACGTGTATCAGATTCCATGAAATAAAGATCCTCTTTTTAAATGTGTTATAAAATCAATTGTCCTTGTGGGAAGGTTTACATTTGATAATTCAATTCTTACTGAAATATAAATGTATGTGTGTGATTTATATATATTAATACATATAAATTTCAGTTGTGCAACTGTTGAGACAGTTCAGTTACAGTTCAGTTTGTTATAGATTTGTCCTTATGCACATGAGGCAAATTATGGATTTTCCAAGAAGAAGAGTTTGGTTTAATGCATTGACATTCAGAACATATCTGCAACTTGGATTACAGTCGCATTAACCTTTCACAGCTTCCCTGGAAACCCTGTCAAAAATCCATTCTCATACTATCTGCTTTTTTCCATAAGTCTATGTCATACAGTAAAGTATTTACTATTGCTTTATATATTAAGGGTTTACTATTCCCAAGGAAAGCGACACCACTAAATGTCACAATTTATGTCTTTATATCAATTTTCCTGTCAAGAATACATGTGATTGAAAGTGTACAGACAAACAATTTAAACGCGTGTGGATTTTCTTACTGACAGGAAAGATTGTAACTCATGAGCCAGTTTTATAATCCACACTTTTCTCCACTGAAACTAAAACAATACATCTTGGTCAGGGCCTCGCTGGCAGTGCCACCTCTGGACTCTTTCACAAGCCCAGTTGTTAGATCCATAGAACTGTGGATACATAGACATTGATTTTCTTTCACTCTCTCATTCATATCATGGATCTCTACACCCCCTGAAGAAGCCAAAAGGCGAAACGCGTCTGTACTGAGATGTTTTTTAGAAAAGCATATGGACTTTTTGTCTCTCTATGAGACGTGTTTGTTATTGGTGTTGGTCGAATAGCTCACTATTCGATTCCACAGCTATTTGATTGAATAGTGAGAAATTCTCCAGGTAATGAAACGCCGAATTCGAACACCACTGAAGTCAATATTACGAGAATTTCGGGTTTTTGTAAGGGTCTTTTAAGGGCTGCAAGAGCAATCAGATTGTTCTTGCAGCCCTTTATGAGTTGTATGTCTTGTTGGATAGAGTTTAGATAGAATAGAGAAATTGAGAATAGCGAATAGAGAAATTGCTGTTGCCGTGCTGTGCTTCTACTATGTATTCTAAGGATAGAAATTCTCTATCTAAGCATAGAGGGCGCTACAGGTGATGAATGGGGACAAGCACATAATGGAAGACTTTTCCTCCACTTTAGGAAACCTGTGAACAATTTTATTCTATGAAGAAGGATTGGTCACCAAAACATGAACAAAAACTCACATGCATATGCATGTCCTTGGCAGCAAGAGACATAAGCCTTTATTTATTAAAGTTCCCCAATGCTGGAGAGAATACACTTTCATCAGTGAAGCTAGCAAAATAGCTAATGGCTTTAAAGGTAATCATTCCAGGTTTGCTGGATTACCCAACCTCACTAATGAAAGTGTATTCTCTCAAGCCTTGAAGAACTTTAATAAATCAGGGCCATAGAAACC
>NC_092859.1:154268188-154269163 GCF_032062135.1 Pyxicephalus adspersus
AAGTGCTGATCCAATACTCTTACAGTCTGCAATATAAGGTTGTTGTGATTTTGTCCTAGTTGTATCTGTTGCAAGGTCGTCTTGCATAGATGATTCCTAAAATGTTCTTAAAATGTACATTTGCTGATAAGATTATGAAAAGATTATTTAATACGGCTCTAAAAAATAGAACATTTCAGAGACTATTTCTTTTCAATAAAGCAGAACATTAATAAAATATTTTTTTTATGATTTACTGTGCATTTACTAGAAAAGAAATAATACCAATGTGTCTATGGAAAAACAACAAGTGACCCATTGAGTCCATGAAGTCTGACTTTTTTATTTATTTTTTAATTCTAATGCTTGGTGTATTGCTTGTTCCAATCATTAACTACTCTTCTAGTAAAATAATACTTTTTAAGGCTAGTTTTAAACTTTCTTTCGAGCTTGAAATATTCTCTGCATTCCTGTGTAAGGTTCATAATAAAATGACTGCTCTTCCAAACCTTTTTCACAATCTCAATGTATTTTTAGGTCCTCCTTTACTTTTTTTCCTCAAGGCTGTACACATATAGTTCCCGCAGTCTCTGTCGATCTGTTTTATTCAACTTTCACCATTTTTGTTGTCTCTGGTCTATCTTAATATTATCTCTATATTCTGCAAAACTAGATACATCTCTCTAAATATCATCTAACTCAAGCATGGGCAAACTACAGCTTGTTGGGATTTTTAATCCGGCTTGTCAAATATTCGTACAAAGCTTTCCACTGGCAAAAATGATTGACCAACAACACTGTTCCCATTGAAATGTAAAAAAAATTGAATGTAAGTTTTCTTTTACTTTTAGGTAATGGATTTTACTCGTAATTTATATCAGTTATACAAATACTCTCCATCCATTGGATACTGGCCCAGCCCATCTGTAAAACTTTTAATCTTATTGCAGCCCCTGAGCCAAAAACTTTGCCCACCCTTGATCTAACTAAATATCT
>NC_092859.1:154269377-154270255 GCF_032062135.1 Pyxicephalus adspersus
CTCCAACATACAGTCTTAAAGAATGTTTCTCGAACTTTTTCACATGGGGGAACCCTTGAAATAACTTTCAGGGAACTAATTCTATAATTACTACATCCACAGTGTACACTACATTGGTTTAGTGTTCATTGGCAAGAATTTCTCTTACATTGCTGGCCATCAGGAAGAACGTCATCCTAACAGATCATTGGCGTCACTTAAACTGACCTGAGAGCCACAAATTGATCATGGTTTATGGAACCCCCAGCAACCTCTGGAGGTATCCTTGGGTTCCACAGAACACTGGTTGGGAAACAATGGTTTAAAGAGTCTCATGTTTATCTCGTGATCTGGTTCCTTTCTTTTATCGATAAAGTCAAAAAGCATGTAGCAAGAGTAAAACTGAAAGTCCTATTATATAATTCTTTCCAATCATTAACTAAACCACTTGATGACTGGGGAAAAGACGTGTCATGGTCTCTGACAACAAAAGATAAATGAAGATGCAGAATCCTTTGCCCGTGTCCTAGCTGTACAGAAAGAGAGCCATAAACCATCAGGGGGTCCGCTGGGCTGAAGCAAGAACACACAGTGGGAGACATGTTCTATTAGCAAATATTATCATAATTATAAGAGAAACATTAGTCTACAATAAGTATTGACATAAATACTGCTCTTTGACATGTAACCCTTAGTCATTTCAGTTACCATAAATATACTGGTTACTGACATTCAGTCCATTTCTGTAATGTAGTTTTAATGCCTTGTAGAACTCATCTGAGGTAAAGCAGATATGGCTATGATATCACATTACTGTTTATTCACAGTTTTAGATTAAAATGTTCTGGAAAGTATTACAGAAATGTCATTGGCATCATACCAGTTAATGGTAAAAAAAA
>NC_092859.1:154270383-154319986 GCF_032062135.1 Pyxicephalus adspersus
TTCAGTACCTGTGCCAATTTTTTTTCTATATGGCCATGCATTATATTCTTCGGCAACACTACCAAATAATGTAAATATTACAGCACAGGTTAGTGATTTATCAAAGCAGTTATTCATTTTGGTCTGTGCTTAAGAGCAAAAACATGACCAATAAAGTTCCTTTTGATCCTCCTTTTGCACTTTGGTGCCCCTTTATAGAAACTTGCTGGAATTTGCTGTTTGTTGCCTGTCTCCCGCCCTAATTTGCCAAGCCCTGACCTCAGCTCGGTTATAGACTATTCTCTTGCCATTTTACCATCTCCACCCTGGTGTCCTGACCATAATATACACCTTCATCCATGAAATTTAATGGTCTAAGACATTTGCAGACCTCCTGACACCGAGAATGAGATTATGTTATTAGAACAGGGTGATTCAACAATCCTCACACCTCCCAGGCTTGAGCAATATATATCTAGGGCAGTGTTTTTCAACCAAGGTTCCCAAGAGGTAGCTAAGGGTCCCTTAAACAATGAGCAAATTATGTCTTTCAGGTCAGTATAAGTGACACCAATTGTCTTTTTGGCTATCTGTAAGGGTGACATTCTTCCCAATGGCCAGCAATGTAAGAGGAATTCTTCCCACTGACCACCATGCTAAAATACTGTGAGCTGTGTATATAGTAATTATCAGAGGTTGGAACTCGAGTCACACGACTTGGATTCGAGTCTGACTTAACTCGCCTAATGAATGATTTGCAACTCGACTGGGTTTTCCCCAGCAACTTTCAACTCGACTCGTGACTTGCTTTCTCTGCCCACAGCTGAAGGGAGAAGGGAGGAAGGCAGTGATTCTTTTGTTACACCCCGCTCCTCACCTTTCTTGCATTCTAAGTTTTCTCCTCTGACAGCTGAGGAGGGTGGTGTTACAGAAGCCTCACTGCCTTCCTCCCTTCCCCCTTCAGCTGTCAGAGGAGAAATCTGTGGACTTAGAATGTGATCCTGTGCTCAAGAACAGGATCAGAGCTCTGTTTCTATATAGGGATAAATTAAGTGACTTGACTTGCAATTCGACCTGGATGAATTCTTGGTTACTCGTGACTTGACTTGGGACTTGGTGTCAATGACTTGGAACTCAACTTGGATTTGAAGGGTGACAACTTTGTCCAACCTCTGGTAATTATAGCAGGGAGTTCTCTTAAGACCAGAAATTTATATTCAAGGCCCTCCCCTCATTCCCTCTCTGCTTGCTAGTTGTCTTGCGGGGAATGGGATGCCCAACCTATGGCTCACGGGCCACATCCGGAAACAGGAACCTTTTTAGTACACAAGGGACACTGAGAGCTGCTGCTAAACCAAATTTAGGCCCTCTACATGTAACAATTGCGAGATACAGGGTCACAAGCATAAAATCCTGACAACAATCAGGGATAATTTCACTTTATGGGGGGCTATTTCAAGACCAGGATCCCCAAATTGAGTTTGCATGTTGGGAAGCCCCTGGGGGCCACTGCCAATTGTCTGTGCACGGTGGTGCCCCTTAAAGTTCACAAAACTTCAAGGTTGAACTCACTACGGCGCCATCACAAGACAGGAAAAACTATAACTGTTTTACAGTGCTACCCTGTGACACATAGCTAGCCACTTACCTTCTGTGAACCCCAATATTTATTTAACAGTAGAGGAAGAGAAATGTAGGATAACTTGGGGACTCTTGTAGCTACCCCCCCCCCCCCTCTAAAATTGTAATTTATACCATACCATGGTATCCTGTCACAAATAAATGTCCGCCTATGTTCTTTGAATCCCAACTTTTCTTGAAAGGCAAGCTGTAGGTATATTAAAATGGATGATAAATGGGGGGCTCCTGTGGCTAACTCCCCCTAAAATTTTATTACAGCAGCGCCATCACAGAAAAACTATACCTGTCATACCGTGCTACCCAGTCCCACATTGCTGGTCACTTACCTTCTGTGAACCCCAATTTCTCCGGAACTGGGAGATGTAGGGACCTGAAGATAATCCGAGAAATATCCATTGCGATTCTTGATTTGTCATTACTTTTATTTGGTGCATGTATGTTACGGTAACTTGACACATTTCAATTTAATTTAATTTTAAATTAAAACTGTTCTAGTTTTAAATATGCATCTTTAATGTTTATTTGCATTGGGGCCCACGGGTTTTATCCCTATGTCAACAGTGGCCCCCAGGTGAAAAAAAGTTGGGCACTATTGATCCAAGGTGTTTGTGTTCAGTAGGTATAAATGCCAGGCTATTTGTTACAATGGTAGAACTAATAACGCAGCTTGGATAGTTGTGAAATGTCTTCAAGAACAACTCAAGTGGAATATACCTATCTAATATACCCTCTTGCTTGTTGATGTGCTCCTTTACTTGAGTAATCCAAATTATTATGTTTTTTTTAGGGGGGGGAGTAAACCTTTGACTACTACCTAGGAAGAGGTATACAAAAAATTAGGAAAATCCAAATCTCATTTTTTTGGGTTTATGGTGAAAATGTAATGCCCTTTGGATACCATACATCAGCTAAGGACCAGTCCATATAATCAAATCTTAACGCATATACAACATTTATATTGTAGGGTAGGTAGGCAGTTTATGTTGAGTAAACTAATTAGGAAGCACTGAGAAAACTAATCTTGTTTAGTCAGACATTGAGAAATGCAAACTAACAACAACTATGATAAAAAAAAATGTAAAAAAAAAATTATCTGCCCATGGTCAAAACACAGGCTATAGAGTTTCCAATGAGGTTTTTTAATTCATGAAGCGCTAACAAAATACGCGCCAGAATTTGCGTTATTAAACTCCTATTGCACTGTATCTTTTGTTATTAAAGAATGCAAAACAATAAACCCACTGCCTATATTTCAAGGCTTTTTATTCTACATTTATAACTGCTTCTGCTATGGAATATTTTAAATGCCACCTTTAATGGGCTTCTAAAATCATTTACAAGCAAATCAAGTGGAAAGTTCTGTTGGCAGGATATCAGCCAGTAGTTCTGTATAAATTGCAAGATGGTTAAATAATTAATCTTAATAAGGTTCCGGACTGAGGCCAATGGAAGGTTGTAAACTCTAAATGAAAAGCAATTTACGGTTCTTCCACATAATACTAATCTCTCTGATCAATCATTGGTCCACCACTGGGAGATAAGGGGGTGTCTCCTGATTAATTTGTGGAGTTGGATAGAAAAGGTGGTTCCAATTTCAAGCAATAAACTCCTAAAAGCTGCTGTTAAAGCAAATTTAAAGTCAAGGAAATTAAAACCAAATTACTCCCTCACTGTGGATTTTGCACCCTTCAGAGTCTAACATTATCCGAAGTGCTGCCACCACCAAAAAGTTTTTAGAAAAAACAGATAATAACAGGTACAAATGGTACCTTCATAGCATTTGGCGCATCCCTTACCCAAGTTTTTAATGGCACCTGCCTGGCCAAGTGCAATATCGTGGTAGGGCAGGGGAAGTCCATTTACAAAAGTACCGCCATTTTATTTACCAGGGCATTGTAGGGATTAAGGCTGCAGCTATTGATACTAAGAGAAACTTTAGCACTGGAGAATGATTAGTCTACTGGCAATGGGTTTCAATTGTTTTTCAAATGACTGGTTTGCTCAGAAGCACTGAAAAAAACAAATCAGAAATTTTGTAGATTTTGTAAATTATTACATAATGTTTTTGTGTTTCTGTGAATGTTTAACTCTGGAACCACCCTGTTCTTGCATCATCCCATCATTGGTAATTACTGCATCTGTGAATATCCCTCAATGTTCTTGGTTTAGGATGTAAATTGATATCAAATATCACAATCATTCACTGCTCAAGCCATCTAAATAGAAGGATTACCATCTATGCAGAATTCCTGTAACCAAGTTTGGGGATTTCCAACTTGATAGAACAGGGTTTCCCACAGGTTTTAGTGTCAGGACCAGCAATGATATGCTCCAATATAATACCCATCTACACAGTAACCACCTAGCAGCACAACTCTCAACACAGTAACCCCAAGCAAGCCCAATAACCATCAACACATTGACCCCCATGCATCACCAAAACCTCCTGCCATAAAAATTAGTTCACATATTGGTATTTAGCAATTTTATTAACTTTATTAATATTAGGATTTCCTGCTCTCTCCTGAACCATGGGCACTGCATGGGCAGGAAGATACACGGTACCAAATCACTAAGAAGATTTGTCAAGGGAAGCCCGGGTCAAGGCAGGCAGCCAGCAAGAGAAGTAAGGTCACAAGCCAGGGGTCAAATACCAGGGATCCAGGAATTAGACACCAGTGATACAGGGGCCACTGCAGACACAAGGGACACTGGAAGCAACAGGAGGCACAAGTGACACAGGAATATCGACAGACAGGGAGCAACACTGGAACAGCATGGGGGAAATGACTGGGCAAAGGGTTAAATGCTCAGCAGAGCTAGGGGGCACCAGTGGAGTTGCATGAACATTGTGCTGAGTGCTGTGTCTGAGCTAGCTAAAAAGCCAGGGATAAATAAGAGGGTATTTTCTGATTGGCTGGCAGGATAGGCGAAACTGATAATTCTTGGGAGCGCAGGCACGCCCAAAGTCAGAACTACCCGCACGCGCAGGAGAGAAGCGCCAGGACTTTAGTGAGGAAGAGGTAATGTGACAATGTTGAAACGTGTTTCAATACTTTTTCAAAATTTTTATCTCTTGCAGGCTTTGTGTGGACAATCGCAATAGTTGTAGGATCTCCGATGCTGCAGGTGCAGATGCTAGAGGTAAGTGAACAGCTAGATTTAAGGCAGGAGGTACAACATGAAGTGTATGGGATTACAGGCAGGCAAAACACTTGGGAAAATTCAGATTACCACCAACCGGTGGGAGTTCAGGGTCTGCACAGGGAAAATAACCACATAGAGCATTGGAATAGATGTGTGAAGAAGACAATTCGCTCCTAGATATCCAATGCATATAAATGAAGATACAGAGAGGTGAACCGAGGGATGTAAGGAAAGGACATAGGTGATAGATGTGAGACACTGCTAAATAGAATGTGACAGTTTGATACATATTTTCTTTATATTTTTATTACAGGCTTTAGATTCCTAATTTAGTTTTTATGTATGTGGTCAGCTCAATATACGCTCACTGATCAATGTGTTGGAAACACGTGTATACGTATGTATTTATGCAAACAGTTATTTAATCAACCAGTCATATGGAAGCAGTGCAATGCATATATTTGCATATAATTGAAAGATAGCATAGTGGGGATGTGACCTCAGACATGATTTTTGCTGTCTTTCTAATAGTGGGGCAATTGGTATAACCTTGTGGGGACTTTTGATGGTTACTGACACATGACTAAAGAATACAAATAGGCTATTTGTGATTCACGGGGTGTCATTGGTCCGTTCTGCTCCTGTCCCCCTCACTACTGTTGGTCTCTCACTTCAGAAAGGATGGATGGGACAGAAATTAAAAAACAAGAGCTAGTAGCAAACCAAGTTGATACAGAAGAAAGAATACTGATTCAATCTCAAATGCTGAATTACTCCTGACGAAGTAGAGTTTATTGTCTACGAAACGCGTCGAGTTAAGCTTCTGTGAGATTATATGATATCTGGCTTTAGTAAAATGTAAATTTTTTTATATGTATATATTAATGTTTTAATAATAAAAAATTACTAAAATGACAAAATAATTAATTGTGATGCTGTGAAAAGTCACAGTTTTTTACTTGTAGAAATTAAATATCTGGTATATCTGGTAACTTGTGATGATCACTTGGATTTTACCATCTGTAGAACCTTAAAAAAAGATATATATATATATATATATATATATATATATATATATATATATATATACAGTGGTACCTTGTTATAAATCCTTAATCTGTTCCAAATCCTTGGACTTATACCAAACACGATTTATACTAAAGAAATTTTTCCTATAAGAAATAAAAGGAAAATGATTAATCCGTTCCCATGAAAAAAATCCCATTGTTATTGGCATAATTTACATTGATGGGGCTGTATAAAATAATTTAAACACTGCTTATTACTAAAATACATAAATACAAAAGCAATTAGATGAAATAAATGAAAATGTAACCTCTTTTTACCTTGCTGAGAAGAGTCGAGTGCCTACTAGGTTGGCAAGGGACTGAGAAGGGAGGAGGAGGAGATGTTCTGTAATAACAGAGAGTTATAACGCGGGTTGTTCACTGAATGGTAGCAATTGGCGTACTGACGCTCATGGGCAGTTGTGCCTTTGTCTCGAGAGAGGTAAATAAGGTAAATAAGGGTAGCGCGCGGTGTTATGACTCATTTTGACCCATACAAGTTCTAGTACAAAGGTTGTATACCAAGAAACTTTTTCGTGTCAGAGCAGGACTTATACCAAGTTGGACTTATTCCAAAGCGGACTTATACCGAGGTACCACTGTATATATATCTAAAAAAAATAACCTTCATTATTGTGGAATCCATGGAATCCACAGGACCTCTGAAGGTACCAGATGTGCATCAGATCCTTTAAGTGCAGCTTGTTGGCATCTCTTCCCCAAATAAACTCACCTGGCCATCAACATGATCTAAAATAAAAACCTGATTCGTTAGACCAAGCATTACAGAGCATACAAAGAATTTGCTTTATAGTCCAGTTCTGATGCTCACTAACTCAAGGGCACTCTAACTGGTCTCGAGCTATAGAGCTCTGTTCACAGCTTACTGGGATCAAACTTTTTCTCATGTTGAACAATTATTTTTTAGCAAAATTTATATTAAAAAAGCTTTTCTGTGTGATCAGATCTGGCCAGATGGGCTTACAGAACCTTTCAATGCACTCAAAGCCCTAGGTGCCCATGATCCTGTCACTGATTCACTAGTTGTCCTTTGTTGAAGCACTTTTGGAAGGACCCTAGTACCTGCTTTTTGAGAGCTTTCCAGAATTCTCAAGGACCCGCTGATTTGTAAATGCCAATCCTCTATCCGTCACATTTTGACTACTGAGAATTTTATGCTTGCCTGTTTTTCCTTTTATCAACCCATCAACCTTAACAACTGACTATTCACCTAAAGCCTAATGTATCCCACCACTTGACAGGAGCCATTGTAACCAGATAATCAGATTATGTTAAGCTTTTTGCTGATTGTGTTACTATTAGCCTTCTCATTATTGAGTGTAATTCTTTAGTATGATATAAGGTGAGTTGCCATGCTTTGTAATACAAGATATTGTCTTGCAGGTAAAATACGACTTGCTGTATAACTTGTACCATGTGTGCTGCCTGGAGTCCTGGAGCAATGCTGGACTGCGCAGAGCCTATGCCATCTTCATCCTGGTAGCCCTCTTCCTGGTCCCACTTGCTGCCATGCTTCTCTTGTATACCCGTATCGGGTACGAGCTGTGGATAAAAAAGCGCATCGGGGACTGCTCAGTGCTGAATACTTTAAGCCGTAATGAGATGGCAAAGATCACCAGGTATAATGCCCAAGGAACAAACTTGATTGTACAATGAAGTTTCTATAAATTTATTATTCTTCTTATTATCCTTTGAAGTTTTTCATAGGTTTTTAATATTTCATGATGAAAATGTAGCATTTTTAAAACCTATATATGAAAGGAAACTTTTAGAATTACCAAAGCTAAAAAAAATCTGAATTTCATTTCTTCAAGAAACTACAATTTAATTTTTAAAAGGAACCTTCAAGGATAAGAAAATGGAAAATGCTGACTCGTCTTTAAAGGGTGGAGACAATGGTGGGACAAGGTCCTCTGGTGCTTGGGCTGGGATGGCCTGTGCTTACATGTCTACATATAGGGGCTGTTTATAAAACAAAGTGAAGGTCTTTGCTATTGGACATTTATTCTGTGTAAATAACTCTGCATTTGTAAATTAGTCTAAGATACGTATCATTGTATGAGCCTGATTTATTAAAGCTCTCCAAGACTGGAGAGGAGCCTGGGTGACCCAGCAAACCTGGAATGAACCTGGTCCAGGATTGAAAACATTTGCCAGCTAATTGCAACCCCATTCCAAGTTTTTGGATCACCCAGGTTCTCCCATGATAGTCTATATTCTCTAGGCATAGCAAGCTTTATTAAATCAGACCTGATGTTACACACTGTAGCTTGCTATCTAAATCTGTTACTGTGCCCCTATCTGTGCAGGGCACAGAGACAGCTGCACCTGAAAGGTTTGTTTATAAACAAACCTCGTGTGATCAACACAATTGGCTGTTAAGCTACGTACACACTTCCAATTATTATCGTTGGAAAACGAACGACGAACGATCCTGCACGATATCTACGAACGATCGTATAGCACCGATCCTGCACATAGAGATAACGACACGATCGTTCGTAGATATTGTACACACAATAGATACGATCGTTTGAACGATAGAGGAACTATGTGCACGACAGGAAAGTGAACGAATGTTCGTTCATTACGCATGCTCAGCCCATGGACGATCAACGAACGACCGTACACACGAACGATGTTCAACGATCGTCGTCCAATCGGATCCGCCGGTCCGGTCGTTCGTTTCCAGCGACTTTCCTCGTTCGTCGGCGTCGTTGGTTACTTTTTTACGAACGATTTTTTGCCCAATCGATCGTTCGTTGTTCGATTGGAACGATAATAATTGGAAGTGTGTACGCACCTTTATGTTCATCACATGATCAGCAGCCTAGCCAATTGTTTCCAGATCATTAGTATTAGATTGGCAGTAGTTTGTGCGGCGCAGCCTCAGAATTAGGAGATTATGTCCTTTTAGAACAGGGAACCATGACTGGGAACTTTAACCTACAGTGTGATTTAGTCGTAATAAGAAAAATAGAATGCAGGTTTTCCCCAAATCTGATTTTTCGACTTGCAGTGGGTTTCCATCTC
This sequence comes from Pyxicephalus adspersus, assembly GCF_032062135.1. Taxonomy (NCBI): domain Eukaryota; kingdom Metazoa; phylum Chordata; class Amphibia; order Anura; family Pyxicephalidae; genus Pyxicephalus; species Pyxicephalus adspersus. The sequence continues at coordinate 154,279,272 of NC_092859.1, forward strand.
CAATGCAAAATAAAATGTTTATTTTGTTCAGAGCTAGATAGTTTAGGAAAAAAACTTACTTTATCCCTCGCTCCTACAGCCCGCATTCTCCTCCTCGTAAATTGGACCTATCACCACTTTTTAACTTTTAATTAAAGGGTGACTATCCCTTTTATAAAATATAATTTTTTAAATAGTTTTTTAAACATTTTTTTCGAAGATTGAAGAAGGGGAAACCCGCTGCTTCCTGGGTTACATATGTCACATATCCCAGGAGACTGTGGGCTGCTCCTTCTACACATGCCCCAGATCAGACAAACATCATAAATGACAAAGGCATGCACAGAGAGGTCATCACTTTTTTTCAGACATGTCACCAAATCTTGTGACATTAGCAAAAACAGGAAGAAGAAGTTTCAGATTACTATTGCATATATCAGGTATTGTGTATGATTTATTAAAGCTCTCCAAGACTATCATGGGAGAACCTGTGTGACCCAGCAAACATGGAATTCATTTCTTAAAAATCATTTGCTATTGGTTGTCAAATGTCATCAATCCTTGACCAGATCCATTATAGGTTTGCCGGATCATGCAGTTCTCCCATGATAGTCCATCTTCTCCAGTCTTGGACTAATAATTCAGGTCCATTGCGTTACATTTGTGCATTTTTGTAAATACAAGAAGTCCTATTCTGCTGAAGTTCTTTTAATGCCCTTTAAACATTAATAAAATAGCTCTAAGAATACAAAGTAAAGGCATGAAAATGTATCTTATCTGCAGGTTGAGCAAAACTAAATCCATTTTGCTTTGCATGCATCTAAAGCTGAATTTGAAGTCACACGGCCCCATCCTCCCTAAAATGAGGATTCCTCATACAATTTCCTGACTACAACGTTCTGTCCCAAGAGATTCAGTGCCTGGTACATTTACAGCCATCCATGAATTCTATGGAAACAAGCTCATATTGAAAATGTCAAGGCAGCAAAACAACACTAAGTCAATGCAGGCTGTACATCATCTCAGATTGCCACCATTTTATTTTTCTGTTCATGGGATTTACAAATGTTTTTCTCCAGGAATTTACTGAATAGCATTTAGATGTACTGCATACCAGCTGGGCTCCATGTATATCCCAGGAGACAGTAATATCTCTAATCAGAGCACATTTTTATATATACGTAATAAGGATTATACTGGGGAACGCATTTTTTGTTGAGTTAGATCTTACCCTTGTTTTTTTACTAATTTTTGGGTGGTGAATCCAGAAATGACCCCAGTTTTTTGCTATCACATTCAGTTTTTACGATACAGGGTACCCTGTATCTTTCTTTACGATACAGGGTACCAATTTTGAAAAAAACATACAAATTTTACACACAATGAAAAAATAATGAAATAATAACTTGAATGTACTGCTGATTTAAATTTCTTTTGTTCATACAAAGGATTTATTGTTACTCTATGACATTTTTTTTACAGTAAAACATTTGAAAATTAATCAGGTAAGCGGTTAAGGTAAAAATTTACGCCTATAGCTTTTCCTGGAGTGTTCAGTGTTAGGACAATCCCACCGATGCTCCAACAATAGTCAGATATCATATGTACATCCCATCTACCCTGATACCTTCCATGATCTTCAAATCTTGGTGGAATCGTTCACCTTGCTCATCACTGACTGCACCAAGGTTTTCTGGGAGGATAGAAAGATGGCTATGCAAAAAATGCACCTTGATGCTCATATTGCAACCAAGCATTTTGTAGCCCTCCAAGAGTTTCTGGACAATTTCTGTGTAATTATTTGCTCGTGTGTTTCCAAGAATGTACTTGACAATGGCTCTGAATGATAACCAAGCATTCTTTTCGACTTCTGACATTGTCCTGATGAAATGTTCATCTTTGATGAGCTGCCGAATCTGTGGACCATCAAACACACCGGCCTTTATTTTTTCAAAAGACAGGCTAGGAAATGCCAAAATGAGGAACTTGAAACATTCTATTTCAGTTGGCAAAGCTTTAACAAAGGTGGGAATATAATATTCTTTCTATCGACAAGTGGCTCATGTAGAATGTTTGGATCACCTGGTTTTAGGGCAGATCTTGGAGGCCAATTCCTTTCCACCCAATGCCTCTCACGAGCTCTGCTGTCCCACATGCACAGATAACAGAGATACTTGGTGTATCCACGTTGCTGACTAAGAAGGAAGCATAGCATATTAATGTCAACACAGATGACCCAATTGTGTTGGTGATTTTGCAACAACTCATCGATTCTCTTTAAGTCTGCATATTCTTCACAAAGAGAAACTGAATGGCCAGTTGGGACTGACCCAAATATATTGCCATTGTGGAGGAGGACACACTTTAAGTTCCGTTTGAACTATCGATGAATAGTAACCATTCAGTTGAGTTATAGGTTGGAATTCCCAATTTCTCCAATAAACCAGGTTTGTTATGGCAATACAAAAAGCCACTGTCAGTTCTAAAGTACTGCAGAAATGCAATTTCTCTGGTTCGAAAGTACGATACCTTCGTTCCTTTTTCAAGTACATTTTTCTCACGCAGTCTTGAAGCTAGGAGTTCTAAAGCCTTCTTTGATAGTCCAAAATCATGTGCCAAATCACTCAACTCATGCTGATCATAACCCTAAGAACAGAGTTCTCTTCAATTTCAAACTCTTTATTATTGTTGTCACCTAGTTCATCACCATAATCATGTTCTTCAAGAGAGGGTATTGTAACGAAAACCGACACTGGGATTTCATCTGAAGAAGCCACTGGGCGTATAGCCGATGGTAGACTAGGATACTCTATGTTACATTTATTTTTCTTGTTATATCCTGAAGTTTTCACTATACCAAAGTAACAGTCACTGAAATGATCTCCTGGCTCTCGCCAAACCATAGGTATACCAAATGGTATCTTATCACGTGTTCCCTTTGTCCACATCCGTTAATCCTCGACACACTGTTTGCACACCTTAGAGCTTCTCCCATCCTCATGATTTCTGTCCCTTCACCCATTAGGCTCCAAACCTTTAATGCATTCAAACAGGCCCCTAAAATACCACTTTTCAAAATCACCAACCCATCTTCCTTGTTCTGACCAATTCATTTTTAAGCAACCACAATTCCCTTACCTATATTATTCTCTATTATCTACCCCCTACCAGGATTCAGTGGAGTTGAAGGCTTCCTCCAAAGCTGTAAAGGGTTCCTTGACTGGTGGCTGAGTGTCCTCTTATTAGATGATGGTTGCAAAGTTCTTGGGCCACTTGGTAGAACCAACTGCGTAACTTCAATGGTGTTCTTGGTGTCTTGAAAATGTGTTATTCTTTCCACTGGCCACCAATTTAGGAGTCTTTAGTCCATTACCTCCCCCAAATGTATTTTAATGGAATTGAAAATTATTTTAAAGCTTCTTCATGGGCAAAAAGGTTGATTGTAAGCCCATTTGGACGGGTCCCAATAATTTTATTTATCTGTTATAGTTTATAAGTTTGTTATTTATTGTACAGCATTTCCCAATATATTGGCACTCTATAATAAATACATATAACATGATATACATAACAAACATAATTACATAGTTACATAGTAAGTCAGGCTGAAAAAGACATAAGTCCATCAAGTTCAACCATTAAGGAAATAAACATATCCCAGATATAAAACCCTATTGACATAGTTCGTCAAGGGGAAGGCAAAAAAAAAAATATAACATAAGATATAGCATAATATACATAACATACTTATAACATAATATATAAATAACATAATATGCATCTAATACATTGTACCTGGCTATAACTAATGACTCGGTAGGCCACTGTACAATAAGAAAGGTTATATAGAATGATTCCTTAAAAATGACAACAGAATTGCTTTCACTCAATTTCAAAATGAATAAATAACCTTATTGAGCTCCCTAAAGTGTGAATTTGAATTTAATGATCAGTACATTTCAGAAGGTACAATCCTTCCTTTAGAAAGCAGAAATTAATTTTATTCACTACCAATTTGACTTGGCTTAAGGAATATATAAAACTTTATCCAAGGATTTTAATTTATGATTCAGCGACAGAAATGTTAAACTCAGTTCAGCCTTCCAGGTCATTGCAGGAGGGAAATCTTTTTCTACAAACCCTCCACTAGCAAACTGCTAAGCGCATGACTTTTAAGATATAGTAACAGACATTGTTTTTTGGGTGATAAAACAAAAATGTTTTCTATTTTGTATTAAATTTTAACCTTGTTTAGAAAAAAGCCAGCGCTATTTGTTGTCTGTGATATAGCAGCGCTTTTTATCATTGTGGCATCGCAGGGAATCCATTTCTGAATAGACTGTGAGGTCTGTCTGTGATATAAAGAGATTGTGTTTATATCTATCACAAAGCAGTGAGATGATTCTGATCTCTCGCCATGGATGTGTACACTTCTCCAAACACGCAGAACAAACGTCGGCACTCTCTGCCATTTAGTTTTTGTCAGTAACCATTTAATTCCATTGTGTTTCCCCTCATGTGCTGAAATCATGAGAAGTATGAAAGTTGAGCAATGCGTCAAATTGATATTTTTAGTAAATTTCTCACCAGAGCAAAATAAGAGCCGCAAGAAAATTTGTGCTGACATTCTGCAGCAACTTGAGATGGAGCCGAACCTTTTTCATAAAGTCACTTTAGAGGAAGAGAGGAAACCCGGATCTCCCAGTATGATCCTGAAACAAAACCACAGTCACTGGAAACACCTTCATCGCCAAGAATCAAAAAAGTCCAAATTCACAGCCATGTCATCGTGTTTTGTGACATGAAGGCGTCATTTTGGCAGAATGGGTTCCAGAAGGCACAACAGTGACCCAACATTATTATAAGGAAGACAAAGCTGAAAGAAAGAGTCAGGAAAAGACGGCAGAAATGTGGGAAATGGTTTCATTCTTCATCAGGACAATGCTCCTTCTCATTTTCTGTGACCGACAAACAGATTACTACGCTGGAACATCCTCCATATTCATCACTTTTTTCTGTTTCCTACATTGAAATCTGTGATTAAAGGAACGCGCTTTGTGTCAATGAATGCAGGAAAGAAAAAAACATCAGATATCAGAAACTGATCTGCTCCTCACCTTCCACCAGTGGCAAACAAGGCGGCATCGGTGCTTAGTTGTGAATGGAGAGAATATTGAAGGGGACAACCATTAGTCATAATTGTCATATAATCAAATAAAAGTCAGTTATTATATTGTCTTACTATTTCATAGACAGTCCTCATATGTATAAACTTTTATTTGCATACCTTTTTTAGCCTTTTTGTGTTACCTTCAACTTTTTTTTATTGTTTTTAGTGAGGAACATTTCAATTGAAATCATACCTTTAGGGCTAAAAAACTAGAATTTGTACTGGTGAACTCCTTCCAGGTTTGTCACCCAGGTTTTCCCACGATAGTCTTTCCTCTTTAGTCTTGGAGAATTTTAATAAATCAAGTCCAATGTATTCATGTCATTATGCAATTTGTTGCTTTAATCTGAAACATGTTGTGTGCTTCTTTATCAGGAAGAAGAAACGAGCTGTCATGATGATGGTCATTGTAGTCCTTTTCTTCACGGCCTGCTGGGCTCCCTTCCATGTCGTCCACATATTATTTGAATATAGTAAGTTGTGTGAATAGAAAGCATGTCAACTATCAGGCTGATCAAACAAAATAAAATAAAGATTGAAAAAAGCAAGATACTATAGCGATGATATCTTTTAATCTTTGAATGATTGACTGGAAAAAAATGTTCATAATACAAGCTTCTCAGAACTAGTCCTGTACTTCTGGCATATTGAGACCATCCCCTGTAATCAAGCTCACAGTATTTACTGAATGTTGAGTGGATCAGGAACATTCTGTGCTATGCATCTCAACAAACCCTGAAGAAGCTAAATGGCGAAATGCGTCAGAAAACTAGACTTACCATGATGCTTTAAATTAACTTCCTGATTGTTAGGAAATGCTAAACTGTCTGGCGACTTTGCGCTGTGCACCATCATGTAATAAACACTGTCTGTTCTGTCCCGCAATGTCAATAGGGGCAGCCAGGAGGACTTGGATAGCAGCAGCCCCTGCTTCCCTTTAGATGTGCAGCCTGATATATTTTTGGCATCCCCAGCATCCATTGTTAGGCTGTACACAGCTGAAGGGGATTCTAGAGGTTCTATCCTGCACTGCTTCTGGCTGCAGAGACTTTAGAGCCGCTCTGCTCCCAGTCACCAGTGCCTGTTGTAGCGTGTAGCTGGGCCAATCTGTGCTGAAGTGAGTTTTCGTCTGATTTACTGTTGCTGACCTTGCCTGTTCCTGACCTATTTGTATCCTGCCTGGACCGACCTTTTGCCTGTGACCTGGACTCTGCTTGTGTTTTGCCCTTGTGTACTTTGTTTGGTGGATGGATATTCTGTGTATGACCTCTGCTCTGTATTCTGGACTTGGCTCTGTTGGAATCTTGGTACTGCTATCTGTGGGCTCCTGGCTTGTGGCCGGCCCATTCTCAGACACCAACCCCTGCACACTAAGTCTTGGGGGCAACCGAGTGCAGGGGAACGCATCCAGTCTCCCGAGGCTGAGCGGGGGCTGCTATAGGTGAAGACTGTGGTGTTAGATTGGGGGACTGGTGTCTGGAGAATACTGGTACTGACCAGGGCCTTACACTGATACTCCTAACTAAGCACACTTACCTTAAAATATTTGTAAAAACTGGAACTCTGTCTTGTTTTATGAAATCAAAATGAATTATCAAGGTATTGTTGGTAGATCATTTTGACTTGGTTTTTTTAAAAGTAGCTCACAAGCCAAAAAAGTGTGGGCACCCCTGCCTTATGCTATCCCTTTTCTTAAAAACCTATTTTTATTGCCAATGGAAACCCCTCTTTTTATATATTTTACCAACTTGGGTCAAAATTTCACTTTTTTTCTCTAGTTTATATTCCAACCTGCTGGACCCCCAGACAGCTTACTACTGAATAACAGACAGTACTTCCACATGTGTGTATTTTATCTATAGGCAAAGTCTTTGATTTATTATTATTTATAATTATTGATTTATATAGCTCATTTCATGGAGCTGTATGGCCATAATATTAAGAATGTATAATGTATTAACTCAACTTACATGTAGAAAAAATGCCCAAAGTAGGTCTCCAAAAACTTCAAATATGGACTCTTTATTCAGTCAGCAAATAAAAAGTATCATCATTGTTACAACATTCAATTTTTAGATTATAAAATTTTTTGGCAAGTAAAAGGTTCAACAAATGTATGATTTTACATGTGAACTTTGCTTTTTGTTTCAATGTTTTATTAGTTTTTCAAAATAATAAATATTCAAAAAAAGGGACAAAAAGTGACAAACAAATACACATACAATACATGGACAGTCACAACAAATTATGCAAAATGCATGTGGAATAAGGAATTTTACCAAAATCTGCAGTACTGCCCACTAAGCCCCTCAAGCGCATTACCAAATGGAATGATGGCACTGGATCCAATGGGGCTTCCAAAGGATGGCACCACAACCCTGCACCGGGGGCCTGTTATAAGGAGACATAAACCTCAAAGGGGATCAGTAAAAACTGAGACGAGGTATCAACAGAGCATTATAGATTAAATCGCTAATAATTGGCATAGAAAGGTGGCACATCATGCAGATGGAACAGTGTTAGGAAGGTCACATGCAACTTTAGGGTAATCAAGACTCAAAAGAAAAGGACACATACTCGAAACACACAAAGAGTAAGAACAGGGCAGAAAAAAATATTAGGGGATCAGGGAGAAAAAGTTGGAAGGAGACATACAAACGGGTAAAGTCCTCAAAAAATCCCCACTGTACCCCATGACCAAGGTCTATAATTGAAGATTCAAGAGAGAGAATTTAGCTATTTGTTTGGAGTTTTGCTTTAAGCATAACCTTTGTCTTATTTTTCCCCTCTTGTCTACAGATGACCTGGAAGAGGAATACGATGATGTCACGGTGAAAATGATCGTGGCCATTGTACAAGCTGTTGGATTTTTTAACTCATTCAACAACCCCGTGGTTTACACCTTCATGAATGAAAACTTCAAGAAAAGCCTGGTGGCAGTGCTGTTCTGTCACTTTAGGGTTCAAGAACAAACTGAGAAACGAGACTGTAATAACCTGGAGAAGGCCAAGGTTGGGACCTCCAACTTTCCCCATAGGAGGGAAGGGCGCAGCGGTCACAGTCAACTCAGTGCAGAGAACCTAGAACTCCGTCTATGTGAGCAATTCCCAGCTGCTAAACTGGAGTCGGTCACCTACCCTTTAGTGAACTCCCACAAGGATCTCTTACCCAACGGACAGTCTGCATAATCACTGCCGAAAAGGAGATGGGTCAAAGGAAACATTTTAAAAGATACAATTTTATTCAATGTTTTAAAACCATGACATTTTTAGGACCTTTGTTTGTTTTATACCTAAAGGGCATATTCATTTCATTATGCCCAGATCAGAACATGCATTTTTAGGTAATATATCTGCCAATAAAAGACTAAACATTAAAGAAGTGAACTAGTTAGACGAGGCTGAATTCCAGAGACAGTCCTTCATGCACTAGTTAGTCCTCAATTCCTGTTGGTAGTCATGCGGCTCCAGGGCATGCTTCTGCAGAGCAAGTTCTCAGGGAAATAGAGGTAGAAAAGTCGAAAAGTTTGATATATTAGCTGTATATAGTGTGTACAGTTCAGCAAATGTGTGTGGTTTTATTTCATTTTGTACATTCAATTTCTTGACCTTCCCATTCTTTAAAGAATAAATAAACTTGATACAAAAGAGTTGTGTCTCATATTTTATGTGAAAGAAAAATTCAGTTTCCTATATGCCAGGGGTGCCCAACAGGTGGATCGTGAGCTACTGGTACATTGCAAAGGCAAGGCGAGTAGATGGCGGAGCCCTGCCTTTCAAAATATACTCTACCGCGCACAGGAGTTATCAAGTTATTGCTGGTGGATCATTTTGACTTCGTCATTTTAAAAGTAGCTCGCAAGCTAAAAAAGTGTGGGCACCCCTGCCTTATGCTATCCCTTTTCTTAAGAGCTGAACGTTTGCTATCTTTCTTTTAGCTTAATGTGTTCGAAAACTCAACATTTTTAGATTACAAAGAAGGGTAGACAACCCTTCTATTGACAGTAAAAATGTTGGTGTTTTTTTTTTGGTCCGGATGGCGATTTTTTTATGGGCGATCAGGGCTGCAGAGATCGGGAGCGCAGAGCCTCCCGGGATACCTACGTCATGCACCCTGGAAGGTTCCTTCTGCGCATGCCCTGATCTCTGGCATGGGCAGAAGGGGCATTTTTCCTCCTAGGGGAAAGGGATGCTGATCTCACGCATGCACAGTGAGATCGGCTCTCTTTATTTTTCCTCTTCACAACGGCTACGTCACCGTATCTCACACCTGCCCAGTGCAAGATCGGGCGACAAACAAAAAAGGTTGAAGATGGTGGTGCCAGGCAAGTGATTAAAGGTAAGTGTAATTTTTTGGTTTTTAGTTTAGTTGCTTTAAATATTAACACATACGAGGGGGTGCTGAGAAGTTCCTGGCTTTGCCCCCTTTAAGATGAAATAGAATCTCAGTGTGAATGTCCTTTGCTGATTTTCCCTGGAGAAACAAAAACTTCATGACGGCCCGTAACTCCAACAACGTGAAACTTGCTTCTGCCTCTGCCATCACAGCTTCTCACTAAAAGAAAAAACAGTTTTAGGAATCACAAAGACCTGATATTTGCACATATACACACTAAGATATTAGGCTGTCATATCCCCCACACTCATTTTTCTATTTCATCTGGAAGGGGGCAAAGCCAGGAACTTCTCAGCACCCCCTCGTATCTTAAATAACAAGAATGGCCAAATAAACAATAATTGCTTAAGAGAATAATTGAATGGTTACAGAGACAAAGTACAGTGAAATGTTATACAGAGAGTCTGTCCTCTATATCCTGTTACCTCTCTAGGTTTCAAAGAAAAAGAGAAAGATTGGGGTCTGTTGTCCCTCTTATTATAGCCAAGACCCCGTATCCCATTCAACCACCTCCATGCATCCAGCACTCACTCCCTACCCCACTTTAGGGAATCTTATGTTCATATATACCTGCTGGTATTCTCCAGTAGATGCCACTGTTGCACTGGGGGGCAAGTATCCTGACTCAGCTGACCAGCACGTCCAGGCTCCTTTGGGGGTCATCAGAAAGCCGTGATAGGGCAGGATGATTGGAGAAGTGTGTGAAGTAGATCCTTCTATATACAAACCCTAAATCACAGATGGTATGGAGTGATTCCTGCTCAATGAGATGCTGTCTTGCCTACTGGTTCCTTGGTTCCAATCCCAGCTGTAGTCATCCTGCTAGATCTGACATTTCAACGTCAACCCCCAGCAAGGATCACCAACAGTCAGTCTGAATTCACCATTTATACAACTAATGTCGTCCACTCCAACAGTATGAGAATATATTCGTCTTCATGAGACTACAAGATATTTCATAATGCATAGCATCAATCCAACACAAATTTAAAGAAGTTAAACAAGTTTGTCTTTTCCCCTCCTGCCATCAATGTAAATCAAGAAAACTGTAAAAGCTGTCAGGAACAATGGCAAGAAAAAACTATACAAATTGAATGTTCGAGCTTGTACACCATAGGTCTGATTAATTAAAGCTCTCAAAGACTGGATATTCAGCAAACTTGGAATTGATTTCTTGAAAACATTTTTCTATTAGTTCTCCAATGTTTACAATCCTGAACTAGATCCACTCCAAGTTGTCTGTATCACCTAGCTTTGCCGACGATAGTCTATATTCTCCAGTCTTGGAGAGCTTTAATCAATCAGGCCCCATTTCTTGAATTGAAAAGAGCACAGTACAGCAGATATATACTGATTTTCTTATGAATATCATAGGAACATCAGGCCCGATGTCTTAAATCTTTCCAAAGCTTTCATCATTGAACCTGGGTGGTCCACCAAACCTGGGATGGATCTGGTCCAGGATTAAAAACATTTGCTAACAAATAACTTTTAAGAAATCCATTCTAGGTTTGCTAGATCATCCAGCTTAACTGAAAAAAGTGTTTCTTCTCCAGCCTTGGAGAGCTTTAATAAATTGGCTAGATAATATCATCTTGCCAAAACATTGGCTCAATATTTCATTGGTGCATTATTCTTGAAGTCTGGTATATAACATAAATTACAAAAAATGTGAAGGCATACAAGGAAGAAGACAGGGAACCATTTTTTTCAAAATGATTGTAATAAAATTGTCAGATATAATAAGTAACACATGGATTTAAGTGACACCCTACCACCTGAAGTAAAAAAGCCATAGAAATCAGAAGGACCTTTTTGTGCACTCTAATACACCTGAAGACTAGAAGATACATTTTATGATCTTTTCTGGCTCTCACATCCATTTTCTATTTATAATTAATAAACTATTATAATAATATAAATATAAATAAATAACCTTTATCAACATTTATCACCAGCATGGTTTCAATGCTCTGTGATGATGTTTTGTGAAAAAATTCAAGCAAATTAATCCGAATTCATCGCAAGTAGATCCTCATGCAATGCAGTGCATGCAGTGCAGCAAATTAACTTCATGTAAAACACTTGATTCTTTATTAATATCCAATATGTAAATTTACCCCTTAGGCTACATTGGGAGTTTTCTATCAGGGAGAATAATACTTTTTTTAGCCTTTATTCATCATTGCTTTCAAACACACTGTTTTATATATTCATTCATCAATATCATAATTGAGTTTGCGTTGGTGACTTCAAACCTTGACCTTGAATATATACAATGCACAAACTTCAAATGGAAGATGAGAATTTTTTCATCTTGATTTTATGAACTTATCCTTCCTAGCATTCGCTTAGCTCGACTTCCATATATCTAGTTTATAATGTACAGAGATAGACGGGGCAACAATACAAAATAAAGAGAATTCGTATGTCAAGTGTACATTAAGTAGTGGAAATGCCACTTAATGAACATGAGTAAGCCTGGCTTACCAAGGTGATACATAGGATATAGAATGAGGAATGTGCTATGGATTGTGTCTCTGGTATTATTCAAAGTCATTGGGTTAGTAAATCCCTGTCACTGAAGTTGCATTTCCACTCAATATGGATTTCTACATTGTTGTTGATGATCACTGCTGTCACATACTCCAGAAAGCCGGAATCCCTCCATTATTTGTATGACTGTAACAGACCAATGTACAGTTTTATTAGTACAGTTTAAAGTCTGAATACCCTATGGTATACCTCAATTGATCATGTGGCCATTTTAAAAAGGCAATGCTTTATTCATTTACAAAAACATCAAACTCACAGAAGTTTATATTACAAATAGTCCTACCAGGTCATTTTCATGTGACCAGGCAGAGATTAAGAATAGGCGATGGTTGTTCTTCAATATACATTTTTACTTTCACGATCCCTTTGGTCAAAACCAGGGTTGGTTGTCAGGATACGCGGCATATCCGGGCCTCCACTGTGGTTTGCCGGACTTAACATGCCCGCGTGGGCGTTTCATCATTATTACGAGGGGCTGCTGTGAAGTTACTGGCTTTGCCCTCTTCCAGATGAAATAGAAAAGGAGTGTGGGGGCATATGACAGCCTAATATCTTAGTATGTAACTGTGCAAATATCACACACTCATTTTTCTATTTCATCTGGAAGGGGCAAAGCCAGGAACTTCTCAGCACCCCCTCGTATTATTAGTAAACAGGATTTATAAAGCACCAACATATTACACAGCGCTGTACATTAAATAGGGGTTGCAAATGACAGACGAATACGGACAGTGACACAGAAGGAGAGGATCCTGCCCCGAAGAGCTTACAATCTATGAGGTGGGGGAATTAGCACACAATAGGATCTGAGATATGTAGTGGTGGGAAGTAGTGACCAAAGATTGGAATAAGGAAGAAGAGGGTAATGCACAGGGGTGTAGTGGGGGGGCACGCACAGGCACGCCGTTCCGTTTTTTGGGACCCCTGTATAGGATCTCCGTGCATGCTCATCACTGATAGCCTTCACTATTGTCATGTCCCCTCCTCTTTTTTTACGACGACACCCCTGGTGGTTCTTGCAAAGGAATTATTTTATCTCACTCCATCCAATCAGGGATCAGAATGAGGAAGAAAAGAAGGAAGAAGATGGGGGGCCTGCAATAGAATGGGAACAAGCGAGTCTAAATAGGGTTTATTTCCACTTTAAAAATTAAATCTGTTGTAAGACAAAAAAACAATAGTGATGTGCAAAACACTAAACAACCAATTGGTTTTCACAATGTATTTCTCTAAAAGATCACTCGGATCCGTTAGTGTGAACCTCCCGACTTTTTCACATTGGTCTTTGCCTTTTCTGTTTGAGAACATTCACAGAAATTGTATCACAAAGGGAAAATAAAAAACTATACGTGCTGCAGAGCTGCGGATTTCATCATTCTTCACATTCATAAAGAATTTTAAATCCTAATTCCATCCTCCAGGAGTTGCATTGCCATTTTACTACCTGTGGTGGTAATCCCCTATGTCGGGGGAGACGGCAATCTTCATTCTATCTCTACTTCTTAATGGCAAAGCCATGGAAGGAATATGTGAGAGGAGCTCATTTTAAAGAAGAGCTCTGAACGTAATAGTATGGCATGCAAATGGCCTGAAGTACACCAAATACAAAAACAGAAACACCTTTTCCTTTTTTGATTCGGGTAAAAATGAATACGTGAGTTTACATTTGGATGGGTTTATATTTACCTATATACAGTATAATAAACTGGCTTGAGCTACTGATGTTCTTGGCTTAATGGCACTCCACCACATAACATTTACTATCTCAATAAGTAATACTTTGCATTGATACAGAACAAAATGTATGTATTGCCCCAGTTCTTATTACAACTTCATAGAAGTAGTGTCCTTTAAAAATGATGATAGGAATGGGTAGGTATTTTCATCTAAAACAGTGGGCCTGATTTAAAAAAGCTCTTCAAGACTGGAGAAGATAAGCTTTCATCAGTGAACCTGGGTGATCCAGAAAACTTGCAATGGATCTGGTCCAGGATGAAAATATTTGCTAACAAATAGCATATGACTTTTAACACATCCATTCCAGGTTTGCTGGATCACCCAGGTGTTATAATGAATGTCTACCTTCTCCGGAGAGTATTATTTAATCAGGTCCAGTGATTGTACATAGTGTAAGAAGTAGTCAACAATTCGCCCCCTGTGCAGAACTGACTTGGGGGCTCTTTGGGGTGCTCTGGTGACTGAGGAGGGTCCAGGCTCTAGTGTAGCAGCACACTTTGCACTACGCCATGTCCGCCCCTAACTTTTCCATTGGTTTCTTTACTTTGGCTCATCTTTGGATTGGAATATAGGCTGGTTGTATCAGAAATCCCTGTGGGTTGTGCTATGTAGATAGAGAATGTGGGGAGCGCTGTTTTGTCCTTCCAAACCTTTCCCATTGGACCAGATCGGAGTTGTGTGCCTCCTCCTTTTGCCATTCTGTATCTATTACACTGATGCCAAGAATTGAAGAAATCACACTGGATGGAACATATGTCTTATATATCGAGCTGATGTCTCAAACAAACCTCTGAGAAAGCATACATTAACGTGTGTGAAACGCGTTAGGTTAGAAAAATCAGTGACCGCATCGCAGAGCTTTTCTCTGATGGTTTTTGTTTTATTTTGTTTTTTAATGTAACTATTTAATAGAATTTTCTGCCATTTTATACTTATAGGTGTGGACTGAAATGATGCGTACATGTTTTTTGTATTTGCAATAAATTTCCATTGGTTTCCAATTTGGAATCTTGTTTTACTTATGTGGTTACTATTGGAAAATACTATTAGTGGCTGTTACTTTGCCAAAGTTTAACTTATCAATGAGTTGCTATGGGGTGGAAGCAGTATGGGCCACATGTCTGTAACTCACAAGAGCAGGGACACATTTTTCTCTGCTTTTATTATTTGATGACGATTTACTTGATACATATAAACAATATATTAACTTAAGTTTTCAATAGCAGAATTTATAATTATAAGAATGAAAATTAACGAAATATAATAGTATGCATCATGTTAGGGATGGACATAATACTGGATAATGGATATAATGGGCCTAATTTATTAAAGCTCTCCAAGGCTGGGAATGATACATTTTCAGTATCAGTTCAGACATCAGTTTAGCTGGGTTATCCCTTAGAACAGATCCGACCTGTAGAGTTACCCTGGCATTGCCAAAACACATAATTAGGTACATTGCCAAGTAGTGAGTCTTTTCAGGCCAACAATCATCCAAACATTATTTGTACATATAATAAAATTTCCTTTATTAACCTCCCTAGTGGTAACCCCGAGTGTGACTCAGGGTAGAAAAAAGTTGATGAAAGCGGTAACCCTACATAATCCTACGTAATAGTACATACAGCCTTACCTGATCCGCCGGCGTCCCGCACTGTCCATCGCCGGAATCTCCATCTTCCCGGTGACGTTGGTGCGTGTGTACGTTGACGGCGGGGCGGGGGGGGAAATTCAAAATCCATTTGTATTGCATTCAATACAAAATAACTGTACTGAATGCAATACATTGGACCGCTTTTAGACATATAAAACCGGAAAGAAATGAACCCCTAGGGAGGTAAAACACTCAATTTAAAACTAATTTATTAAAAAAAAAAACACATCAGACAAACAAAAGTAAAAGCCTTCATTACATACAAGATCCTCCTATTGGAGGTTTTCCCAAAAAGGGATAAATCCCGTTATCTACATTTTGCGGATCTTGCCTGCTTCTTCAGGAACTGGGGGATCTGTATGTATGAACAGGAGAATCTTCTCACTCAAAATCGTGAGGAACAATAAGGAGAGCGGTGTGTCGTATTTGTCACATAGAATTATCAGAAATTATAATTAACTTTCCCTTGTTCAAAAGTTTCCAGAGCACCGTGTTTAAATCAATGTAATGATTACTAAGTAGATTACTGCGGGAAACCCCTTTATAGTGTTCTTATCCTTGCTTGTCTTTCAATTAAAGTGCAGCATGTTTTCATTTTGTTCCAAAAAATCCCAAGCTTTATCTAATCACCGCTCGGCTCAGTCCTATGCATACACATCCCCCGTTTCCTGAAGAAGCGGACCAAATCTGTGAAATGCGTAGATACCGGGATTTATCCCTTTTTGGCAACACCCCAATAGGAGGATCTTGTATGTAATGAAGGCCTTTAAGTTTGTTTGTCTGATGTGTTTTTTAAGTTGTTTATTAAAGGAAATTTTAATATATGTAAAAATAATGTTGGCCCTAAAAGTCCCACTACTTGGTAATGTACCTAAATATGTGTTTAAGATGGGTAATCCAGCAAACCTGGAATGGATTTCTTCAAAGTCATTTACTAGCAAATGTATTGAATTTTGGACCAGATCCATTCCAGGTTTGCTGGATCACACAGCTTTACTGATGAAAGTGTATCCTCTCCAGCCTTGGAGAGCTACATAAATCAGGCTTGATGTATCATACTTTAGAGAAGCATTCCTCTTTTATAAAAATAGACCATGTAGTTCCTAGAGAGAATTCAAGCCGATAACCTTGTATCGACACTTAATAAAAAAAAATATATTGGAAAATAATTAAAACTTTATATTAAAAAGAGAGCAAATAATAAAGGTTCATGATTAAGGTTACTGTAGGCCTCTCTGTAACTTCATTTCTTGTTCGAGAACAAACTTGCGTATCATACACAGTCTGTTGAGTAAAAGCTGCATGAAATTAATAGGAAATGGTAAAAGGAAAGCTTCATTTTCATGTCTGAAGATGGTGTCAAACAACAGATTTGTGTTTCTAGGAATCAGACACTTTCTTCCTCTTACTTCCTTCAAGAAGGATTATTGGGTACGGCAGGATTACTCGAGAAACGTGTTTCGGTTCTATCTGGCTGCCTCTCAGACAACCCTTTAAATCAGTCATCAGATTTTATAGATTATCTTAAAATCCCAGTATCATGAGTTTGGAATTGCTTAGCTCTTTAGGGCCTGCGGTAAATATCTCTTGTACTGGGGAGGAGGACATTTATATTTTCATCTCTGATATAAAGAAGAGATTCTCCTGCAAGAACGATGGAGGAATCTATGGGAAGGCTGATTGTGTACTGCAGCAGAATGTTCAATCCCTACTATAAAGTAATACTGTTTTGCGATTTTTTTCATTAAACTTTTCTTCCAGACAATCCACAAGATCCAACTTATTTACAGTCACGGAAAAAAGTAAGTACACCAATAAAAATGTTTTACTTCTCCACCATAATTAATACAGGCAACATTAGATCTTCACAAAAAAAAATATCTAATTGCCTTTTTAATAATGAATTCAACAAAAAATATCGATAAGGGTGTGCTGTGGAAAAAAAATTGTACACCCTTGGACTGGTATTGTCCCAAGAATATACTTCTTGTACACATTTTGAAACCTGCCTACCCAACTTTGACCCCTTGCAAAGTCACTTTGGTAGTAGGAGAAAAAGTGGAAGGATAGCGGCTCTTTATGGCAGAAAATAAGTCTAGCATGACATAAAACCTTTTATTTCAGTTACTAAAACATATACTTCTTAGAAACATAATTGGTAAAAGAGGCCATGGCAATGTTTAACCATGACATTATAAAATACTCTCCAAGATGTGGGTCAGTACTGTACTTATGGTCTCTCCCGACGCTTTTCGTCCTAAACTGGCTTCCTCAGGGGATTGCCGAGACCTTGGTATATTGACCTTTAGGAGAAGTAGTTGGAAGAGTACATTCAACCCAGAAAATGTAGCAAAAAGGGGAAAAGGACTCGATTGGAGATTTTGGATGGACATTTTAATGATGTAATAATTATTAATTAATCCAGTTCTTGTAGATGGAGGTATCAACCTCAGAAGATATGTGTTGGATCTTGTAACCAGTGTAAGAAATACTATCAAAAATAGGGAAGGGTATTCCAAAGAAGATCTTATGGATTAATTGAGAGGTGCTTCCAAGTATAAGGAAGAATCGTCCTAGGTGTTGTGTGAGGAAGTATGGGGGAAAAAGCTGGTGGCAGCTGTCCAAAAACCATTCCCTCTCTTTGGTAGTAAGATGTTCGTTGGTTTTCTCCCATAGATTGTCTACTTCAAATCCTCCAGAAACTTTTCGTTCAAAAAATCAAATTAGGACTTTGACTGGGCCAGTCTATAACCCTCCAGTCTTTGGTGAATTTTGTTGGTGTGCATACTGAAAGGTCAATAACTTTATTACTATTCCTTTAAAACAGATAACTTCACATCTCATCCACAAAACTTTTGTATCATGTAGAATTCAGAATGTCTCAACTAAAACTGAAAGGCAACCCAAAATCATAACAGTTCCACCCCAATGCTTCACAGTTGGTACGAGGCCCTTTTTCAGAAATACTTCAGTTTGTGCGAAAAACATCTACTGTTACTTTGGATAAACAAAATTCTTTTATATATCTATGTTTATGGAGACACAGATAAGTCTACGAAACGCGCCAAACATTTAACAATTGAGACTCATTTATGCCAATGGAAGACACAGACAGAGAGAAATATTAAACTTGATTCTAGCAAACATGGAATGGATTTCCAAAGAACAATTTGGTATTAATTGGCAATTGTTTTCATTCCTGGACCAGACCCATTCCAGGTTTGCTGAATTACCCATCTTCAGCAGCCTAGGACAGATTTCATAAATCAGGCCAATTATGTATGAACCTGTTACTCCTCCTTGATGGTATCTAAAACACTAAAAGATGGTGCTGTACAATTGTTCACCCGAAAGGAAAAATAATGACGCTCATTTTCTATTCACAAACAAGGGGAAATAAATTGTACCATCACTATTACTACCTTTCTTATATATAAAAAAAAGGGATTTTATGCCTCATTATGGTACCACGTCGGTTCATTGTTCTTGTTATGTTGCAGGAAGATGTTGAATATTGATTGCTACTTGGAGGCCTAGGATCAGATCTCAGATGTTAATGACACTTAATACATAGTTTATGGGATGACTTCACAGGTAGGATCCAGGCATTGTAAAACTTTATGGCTATTTGTTGGCTTCTTAAGGTCTCATAATATGGACATTTAAATACTTCTGACATTAAGATGTTTACTTCCAGTAAACTAATTATTTTAAGCCAGACAAATGTCAGCTATTATGTATCAATAATAGAAATGCAGCCCAATTTCCTCACAGTGCTCTCACCGCAATGAAACGGAAAGGCAGTCGAGCCAATTTTGTGTTCCGAATGTTTATCTTATATGCCAAAGCACAGTTAATTACACCAAAAAATGTTCCTAAAAGCTAATCCGTCACCACCCCAATGACATTTAATTTGCATTTCTGATACTGTATGCTGTGTTTATTTCTTGTAGATTCCAGGCTTTGTATTTGCAATTGCTTGCTGTTTCTGGATTTTTTTTGCCATTGGGTGCAGAAGACCTTTGAGTCTGGATAGTGCAGCGACCTATACACCCTCACAGCTAATCCACAGCGATATTACATTTAGGGGTCATGTAGAGCAAGGGGTGTCAAACTCAAATACACAGAGGGCCAAAAATAAAAACTTGCGGGACAACCTTGAAATTTATTGAAAAAATTGAGGATGTTTTTCCTTCTCATTAGATATAAAACCTTTTCATATAGAAACAAAGAGGTTTTGCATCGCATTCCATTTTGGAACCAGCCTATAATAGAGAAAGAGGCATAATAATTTTTATTTTAATATTATTTAAGAAAAAATCTCATGCCTCTTTCTCTATTTGTAGCCTTCTGAGTTAAATTTCAATGGTAACCTTTTTGCACAGGCTAAGAATAATAATAACAATATTCTTCTATGAATATCCAACCATTCAAGTCCATGCCTTGGAGTAGCAAGGAAAAGTACAGCTGAAGGAAGTGCTGGAAATGCCAGACGTGGCCAATGCGGAGCTAAATCTTATGAGTGGCCCGCCTCTGAAACTCTATCTTCATTGAAATAGCGCCGCTAATAAAATTCCCGGGATTATTTGCATCTATAAAACAGTCCAATGCGGGGCGACGCAAAGGCAGAGAGCCTGCTGGTCTATAGACGCGAGTGATGCCGGGAATTGTAGTAGCGGGGCTATTTCAATGCAGTGGCGAGCCAGCTGCAGTTCATATTTAAAATTCCTTTGGGGACCAAAAAAAAGGATGTTGGGGGCCAGATTTTGCCCTCGGGACAGAGTTTCACAGCCCTGATGTAGAGGATGGAATATGTTCTTTCTAGACAACCTTTTTTTAGCAGGAACTGGAACCAGGAAGTGGCATGCAAAAATTATTCTCTTGCCTTTACGTGTTGAAAGCCCTCGATCAATGTACTTACCATGCCCAGTAAATCCTGCACTTTCCTGGCTTCAGTCTTCTTTCAGTGCTTGCCATTCTATTCCACATTGCCCAGTAAAATTATCTGCATCCAAAGGATTGTCATGTCTTGATTTCTGTCTTCTTTCCATGGCTGTTGTCTCACACCGCCATTTTTTTTCTGGGTTCTCTATAACATTGTCTGATCTTGCAGTGTACAAGTGTGAGATTGGGTGACGTGTCTTCTTCCACATGTAAACGAACGCTGATCTCACTTTGCACATGTGTAAGATTCAGTACTTGTTTTTTTACATTTGAGAATGACCCGGTGACGCAGTGCCCAATCTCAGGCATGTGCAGAAGGTGCAACCTTTTAGGGTATGTGGCGTAAGTATATCAGGAAGCTTGAGGTTTCCCCTTTAGTATTTTAGCCCCGGACAGTAGTAATATTCAAAGGCAATGTTTCCCTGAAACCCTAGGGGTCCTCCAGAATTGCTAGGGGTTCTTTGGCCTATGAGCAATGCGTGCTTCTTGGTCAGTTTATCTGACACTAGTGATCTTTAAGGGTATAGACCTACTGGAAAGATTAGGGCTTTGTGGAAAATAATGCATATAAATAATGTTTAATAACCTAGCTGCACACTCCATTATCTTAAATATTATATTATATATATTATATATAATATATATAATATTATCTTAGTGTGGTTATAGAACAATCCTCTAAAAGCCAAAATAGAAAAAGAGGTTCAAAGAATTATTAAGTGTCTTTAATTCCTGACGCGTTCCGACAAAGGGCTTCTTCAGTACAGAAGATCAGTTTAAATAACTGAAAATGATATTCCCTTCAAACGAGTTAGGCGTATCAGACTGTTCCAGGTTTGAGGAAGGTCTTTTCCTGATGATGAGTATGCTCAGAACACTTAACGTTGTGGTGAAACAGCCAAAGAAAGAGGGTACTGTGATCCATTAACAGTAGTATAGGGTCAGGGTGTAATGGTGACATGTAATGTAAGAGGCCTTACTTCCAATGACCCCCACACTAATATACTGTAAGCTGTGGATATAGCAATTAAACAGTTGATCCTTAAGACCTGAAAACTTTTTTACCTCCATGTTGAAAAAGTCAAGAAACATTGTTTTAAAATGCTGACCCAGATGGTCATTTCACCAATGACTGGTTGCTCATTTACCATCAGACTCTCTTAATTGTTTCAATAGTAAAGCAAAGAAAACATCTATTGATGGGTGATCAATAATCAGCTAGGAGGCCTTTATTCTCCTATAACCCCATATCAGTCATGTGAGAACCACCCAACTATTTCACCCCTGGAAGGTTTTGTTCTTTTGTACTCCAAAAGCTAAAAAAAAGAAAAAAAAACTGTATAAACTTTTAAAAAGTTTGAGAATCGCTGACCTATTTCTTGTCCAGGTAACTTTGCTTCAAATTAGAAATATTCTTTTAACCTCAAAAAAGAACACAAATTTGAACGAGGCGGTTTAACCTCTCCCACCAGAAGCAGCAGCTCGGTGTGAGCAGTTTTATTACGAGTAGTCCAAGTATCCAGAAATATAATATTATATTTAAATTTATCTTAGCAGAATACGATG
Organism: Pyxicephalus adspersus; assembly: GCF_032062135.1. Taxonomy (NCBI): domain Eukaryota; kingdom Metazoa; phylum Chordata; class Amphibia; order Anura; family Pyxicephalidae; genus Pyxicephalus; species Pyxicephalus adspersus. Next base: position 154,301,273 of record NC_092859.1, read on the forward strand.
CAGAAAATGACAATTACACATTCCAGACCAATATTCTTTCTCTCATTTGTTAAAGGTCTCTCAACATTTTAATCCTGTTACGAAAAAGAGATTAAATTATTAAATTTGTTTTCATTTTTCATGACAATTGTATTTTTGTTTTATTGCAGCTGCCTTCTCAGTATTTTAATCATGTACAGTTATAGAGTGGTTGCTGATTAGGTAGTTTTCAGAGAGATGGGAAAATAATTAAAACAAATGAAACTGCAGAAAATGAGAACCACAGATCAATCAACAGAAGTCTAAACTATGGGTATTTACCACCGTGGTATGTAACAATTAAGTCCTGTTTGATGATGATAGTAATCATGTAGCATTTAAAAAAAAAAAAATCCGAGAGCATGTTTGTTTTGAAGTGAAATTTAGATATTGCAAAACAAAGTTATGGTAATCTAGCTACATAGTGCCACGGTGCCGCAGGGCAGAATGGTGGAACCTCCGTGTCACCAGCTCAGTTGGCCCAGGCAGTTTTCTCTTTCCTGCATCAATTGACACAAAGCGAGTTTCTTTAATCACCGATTTCAATTTAGGAAACAGAAAAAATTTGTCTCAAGGTGCCAAATCTGGTGAATATGGAGGATGTTCTAGCGTAGTAATGTGTTTGTCGGTCACAGAAAGTGCTGTGTGAGAAGGAGCATTGTCCTGATGAAGAATGAAACCATTTCCCACATTTCTGCCGTCTTTTCCTGACTCTTTCTCTCAGCTTTGTCTTCCTTATAATAATGTTGGGTCACTGTTGTGCCTTCTGGAACCCATTCTGCCAAAATGTCGCCTTCATGTCACAAAACACGATGAGCATGGCTGTGAATTTGGACTATTTTGATTCTTGGTGATGAAGGTGTTTCCAGTGACTGTGGTTTAGTTTCGGGATCATACTGGAAGATCCGGGTTTCGGTGATGACTTTATGGAAAAGGCTCCACCTCAAGTTGCAGCACAATGTTAGCACACATTTCCTTGCAGCACTCTTTTTGTTCTGGTGTGAAATTTTTCTAAAAATATCAAATTGATGTATTGCTGAACTTCTAAACTTACCGTGATTTCATAACATGAGGGGAAACACAACGCCATTAAACGGTGACTGACAACAAATTAAACGGCACAGAGTTCCGGCATTTGTCTGTATGTTTGGAGAAGTTTACACAGTAATGGCAAGAGATCATATTTTTATATTCATTCATTGTCTGAAGCAGGTTGGACATCCAGAAGCCAATACAATTGCTGGCCAGGAACAATGAGTCTCTGCAAACCCAAAAGACTCTAATTCCTTAATTCCTGTCCAGAAGGAGTTAAACCAGCCAGAACAGAACACAGGCAATGTTAGCATGTTGTTTCCAATTTTCTTTTCACATTCAAAAACAAAATCTGCAATGATGCTGGAAATAAATTAGCATAATTCTTTCTAATTCATATTAATGAATGTATGGTTGGCTTGCTAGAAAATGTGTATTAAACTACTTCGGAGACCCATTGCCCGGAATAGAAAAACATTCATCTTACAACTGATACAAAAAAGTGAAATCCTTATAGACGTACACATAGATTCATGGTGCCTCTTACAGCCGGAATGAATAAACAGCAAACCTTTGCAATTCTTCATATGACTGATGACCAGCACATTGAATGAGATTGTGTCTTGCTGCCTACAGAAGGACGACATTACCGCACATCACATGCAATTTCTGACTTTTTCCATTAATGTCTGTTGTGTCTGGGTTGTCATTTCTAGGTCCTTGTATGCAAATTCAACAGCAAAAGTAAATGGTAAGGGGGCGGAGGTTGTAAAACATAATGTATTACTATTTAACACCTTTTTGGGCTCAATATAATAAACAGGGATTCCCCCAAACATTCAATTACTGCCAACATAGACAATAAACTAATTTTACAGGGGACCAACACATTTTTAACATTAGTGGCTAACAATTTTATATATTAAAAAATTGTTTGTTTTTTATTTTTTTAAATTGCTTTTTTTTAATTGTTTGGTGAGTACCTCACGCCTTTTGTCTAAAGACTGAGGGGGAAGACGGCAAAAGAAAAAAGAAGATGGCAGCTCCTATTGTCTAGTCCACACCATATGGAATAAAGAAGATGGGACGGCATAGAACTCCCTGAACTCGGTTTCTGGAAGGATTGACAGCTTTACACCTGTTAAGGTAAGTAGTATTTTTTTTTTTTGCTAAACGTCTCACTTAAAGTGGGACAAATTAAAGAATAAAATGTATATTATTTAATTTAAATGAAAATGGGATACAAAACACTGCAGGAAAGAACTTTTAACCTTCAGTATTTCTAGTGATTTCATCTAAAACATAACAGTTTTATATCAAACATAAACAAAAAGTACCAAAACATATTAAATACATTGAAAAGTTATAACATGTGTCATCCAACCATCCAATAGAGCAATCAAGGAAAGGATCTTTCTACATTATTAGTGCAGTCACCACAAAGTTTTCAAAAGTTTCTTTATCTTGAGGTGTACCAGCATACATATGATGGAAACTACAATTGCAATAAGTTACTTACCCTTTAATGCCTCATATCTCAATCTCATAAAAATTGCTTTTTCCTAAAACAATAATTCAAACAGAAGAAATACAATTGTGCCGTAGTTTTCCATCTCCCGTCTATTGTTTACAAAGAGAATGACAAATGTATTGATCCCCTTGTTATTATAAGTAATGACAATTACAACTGAAAAAGAAAGATCTATAACAGTAATATAAAAATTGCTCTGATTCATAAGTAGAAAATTTAAAAAAATCAAAGTAGTTTATGTTATAAAATTACTTTTAAACATTATTTACAGTATATAAATGGGTAGCTTGGTGGTTCGGAGGTTAGCAATTTGGCTTTTACGGCAGTTCGAATCTTGGCCAGCATCCTATCTGCTTGGAGATTGCGGGGTCTCCTCGTGTCTGTGTGGGTTTCCTCCTAGATCCCAAAAACATGCAGTTAGGTTAATTGGCTTCCCCCCAAAACTGACCTTAGACTATTAAAGACATATGACTATGGTAGGGACATTAGATTGTGAGCTCCTTTGAGGGACAGCTAGTGATATGACTATGGACATTGTACAGAGCTGTGTAACATGTTGGTGTTATATACATATTATGTAATAATATAATCTATAGGAGAGATCAAGCCAGCTATATGATCAAAATGTATTCATATGAAAATAGTTTGCATTTTTTTTACAAATACCTTGCTAGTATAAAATTAAGGGACCTATATTTTTAATTTTTGGTGCAACCCAATGTATTGTGTTTTGGCCTCCATTGTGAACTCCATTGTCAAGCTTCAATGCTTCGTCCCTTACCAATCTGAACCTAGATTGGCTTGAAGTCATATGTTCTTTCCCCCAGCAGGCTCCTCATTGGTTCATGGTATAGTCTGATGTTCATGCTTGGTAAGATTTTGTAAGGTCATCATGAAAGCGCTGACATTGCTAAAATCGTCCAGAAATTGCTACCTCCCGGTCTTGTATAATGCCCTTCTGATTCAATTGTCTTCTCGGTCACCTATCTGCAAATTTGTGCCAGGTCCCCTAATTCAAATTTTAGAGCTAGAGACCAGAAATCTGCCATTCGTAGAAGGAAAGAATATAAATAGTGGCTTTCTGAATTCTCCTGTTAAAAGTTTGCTTTAATTTTTTAAAAATGTATAATGACCGCAATGTCTTGGGCTATCCTATTTGCCATCATCATCTCTCTAATGGTCAGTGAGACCACCCATTGGATTCATGGGACATTAGTAAGAAGGTGGATGAGACAGTGTAGGAAGGATCCTCATAGGGACCATGTGCACTCACATGGAGATATCTGCTATGGGATTCAACGAGCACATTTTCTCCCCTTTTCATATTTACGAACAAATTTTATGATTTTTTTTAAAGAATATTTTAGGTTGAAAATGCAACATAATACAGAAAAAAAACATAAAATTGCATCAAAGAGAGTAAAAAAGCAAGATATCATTATAAAAGCCAACTGGACAAGACATGTTTCCGATATCTACACAGTTTTCATCTCAAAAAATGTGAAAATAACAATTTGGATTAACAGATTGTTGGGGGAAATCAAACCAAGAAGAGAAAAGAAGGGAGAAGGAAACCTAATTTGGTTGTACTGCTGACTCTTAGGAGGATTGGGTAGGCTCTAGCTCGGGAGATTCAGAATTGGGAGATCTCTAGCTATAATTCTTAGAAGGGTCATGAGCTATGATGGAAACATTGGTACCATTTCTGTTTTGGGGTGGGACCGAATGTAACAATAAAACTTTCGTGCATGCGTCTTTATATAGGGAAGTTTTGATCCATTTCATACAGAAGAGACGCTGCAATTTTGGTAAAATTGGTAGGAGGCTTGGCAGAAAGCTGACAGTGGAGGATTATCTTCATTCCAGCAGCAAGTAGAGCAAGGCTTTACCTCAAGAGTATCCAGAAACCCAGGACTGCCCACTTTGGTGAGTAAGGGAGGGAGTTGAGTAAATGTTTATGGCCATAACACATAACTGTGTGCCAGGAAAAGGACTTTTTTAACTTGAAAATGGTGTACAGACCTTTTCAAGCTTTTCAACCTCACTCAGCTTTTAACTGTTGCCATTGAACCCATGGGTGAGACTTATCTCCTTTCTTGTCTTTATGGCAGAAGCCAGACAAGAACTACAGAGTGATCTTGTAGAAGAACCATGGTCTTGTGTGGTGAAATATATTTCATAAGTATTGCACATGTATACACTGTATGGTAATGGTAAAAGGGAAGCGCTGTATCGTCTGCAAGTCAAGGACACAATTATATGATTCTGACCATTTATGAAGAGAAGTTGATTAACATATGATATGCCACTCATTCCACGGACCTGTAACCCTCTGGTTATCCAAAAGTTTGGTCATGCAAATTGCAAAGCCCAGAACTACAAATAACAAAATGATATCAAAGACTTTTCACAGCTGACTCTGTGTTTGTTTTTCTTCATTTTACTTGTTTCCATTGTGATTATTACAGTGCAAATAACTGTCAGGAAAACTTGAAAGTCTAGTGTTGAAAAGGAAAAGATAAGTGCATTTTCTCAAGATGCATACGTCATGAAAAGAAATCACAGTTACCCAGAGATTTAAATAAAAGAAATGTTGTATATGTTATCTTTGTATGTCACTCAATGTCATTGGCGCTGGTTCGAGGACAAAACACGTCTTTTTCATTGCTTTGGAAATGAAGCTCTCAATGTGTTTTTTATACAGCAAGATGCAGAGTTACCTCCTTAAGCAATTCCTCTGCAATACTAAATACATCGTAGAACATAATTAACTGTCATGGTAACATTGTTCAAATTGATTTCTGTTTTACAAGGACCATGTGTATCCTTATATCTGTCTGGTGTTGAATTCAATATGATTGTATAGAAGGGATGGCCAGTCCCCAATCCCATCTTCAGGAATGGACCAGGACTGAAGGAGGAACTGCCCTGAGCCTTTCACAAACAAGCAAAAAGTGATCAGTCCAAGGTCAAAAAGAGGACCTGGAACCCACCAAAGAAAATGGGGTGAAGGCACAGCTTACTATGAAGCGGCATGGTTTAATAGATACAAAATACAAAATTATTAGAATTACAAAAGATTGTTATAAACCACCCATATATAACCAATAGTAACTATTTCTGAGCCTGCCTTCAAAGCAAAACTGTACTTGTTGTTGGTCAATTGTGCAAAGCAAAGACTTACCTGTGTGCAGGCACCGGGCAGAAATGACAAGTCCAGGACCTTTTCCACATCTTAGGAAGCCGCCATCTTCACCACTGAAACCTAGGTGTACTTCCTGATGTAAAGAGATCCCCACTGAGCACTGGATAGCCACTCATAATGTATCTCTTATGCATGCACAGGAGTTACATTGTCCCCAGCAGCGGGCTCTGTATGTGGCAGTGCCATTCTACAAACCTTGGCACATGCACTGAGAAGTGTAGCGCTAAAACAAAAAGCCACCGAGCTTTAATATTTTTGGCAAAAGAGACATTGCATGTTGCTTTTATCAGTTAGCACTATCTTCTGGCGACTTTTTGTTTTTTTAGTTTAGGTCTGCTTTAAAAAGCGCTTTACTAAAACTTTAATAATCAGCAACTTTTACATACAACATTGTGCACAGAACACATTGGTATATAGTAGTGTCCTATTCATTGCTAGTCCATAAAGTTGGTTCTATGCAAACTTCGATTGGTGTGGGAAAAAGTAAACCATAGTTGGAAGCATTTTAAAATGATTTGGAGGAACACTTGAGATTAAATATTTAGGTGGGGCATATTTCCCACCACAGACATCTAGCTGTGGCCAAAAATGGGAATTTAGCTGTAACAGCTCAACTATCATGGCAATTAGAAGCCCCAGCATTGCTATCCAAGGGCACAATAATACCCCCAGTATTGCTGTCAATGAGCACAACACTTCCCTTAGCTTTGAGCAGAAAAATATCCCAGTATTAGTATCAGTTTGTAACCACACAATAATTACCCAACATGGGTGTCCACCCACAAAAATACCCCCAAGGTTTGCTGTCAATGGGCCACTTTTGATACACTTTAAAGTAGTACTAAATTCTAAAAACTTAGGCAGGTCATTCATTGCAGAAAGGAACTCAGATGTCTTTTCTGCAATCAAGTAGCCTTACCGGCCTAGATGCAGTTTTAAAATATACTCACCAGTCCCGTCAAGGGCGCTACCATCTTCATTCCTCTATTCTTCCGGGTTTTGGTCTTGATTGGCCATCTTGATTGGCTGGGCCAGGAAGATACACATACGCACAGGAGTTCATTGAGTTCCTTCAGTTCATGCATCATCCCGATATGCATGCGCAGCTCTGTTTTTTGCGTTTTTTTCAGAAGAAGCTAGAGATCAGGCAGGTACAGTAAGAATGTTTCATTTTATATTGGTTTCTACACCTTTATTTATATTTTTTTTACTTTTTAAAAACATAACTAAAATTCTACATTGAAAATTTGCCCTCAGGTAGCTCTTTATTGCAGAAAGGGTCTGGCAATGTCCCTTTCTGCAAGGAGTAGGAACTAACATAAAAGAAAACTTCATAATAGATTTCCTCAAAGTATGTTTTGTCTATATTGACCATTATGTCAATGTATAACAATGACAGGAGCCATTGCAATAGCTTGACCTCTCTGTTGCATTTGGTGTTCCATCAGTTCAAACCCTGACGTGTCGTGTCTGCTGGAACTATTGTGCATTTTTTTATTTTAACAGAAAATGCTTTTGACATACAAGTTGCAGAAAAGAGATGAGACTAGACTGACATCCTCAGAAATGTAATACAATGAGCGTTGTGTATTGCTATACAGATAATCTTTTTATCATTACAAGGCTCATCTACAGCGACCTTTACGGATGTGTCCACCAATAATGGATTTAGCAGTTGGGTGATTTAATATGGCGTTATGATTTCCATCAGCAACATTCATTGATTACTCGCTATCCAGGACTCGTGGTTGTCAATTAACGAGGGATGAAATTGAAAAGAGATGAATTAAATCTATGATCAGATAAGGAATCATGATCTTTAGAATAATTGTTTCAAAAAGCTTTTCACCAATCCACGAGGATGGTTGTCCTTCATCCTAACCGAGATATTATCGGGATGGTCTGAACATTTTGTTCTTTCTGTTTCTTTACGGAAGTATATCATTACTGAGATTTCTGAAAAGTTTGCTTGCCCAGCTGTTATTTTGCAGTTCCGACGTAAGTATTTTCTAAGGAGCTATAGATAGAAAGCCAACAAAACCTGGATCTATTTTTAAAAAATTTGGGTTATTGAAATAGGAAGGTTATTGTCCTGAAAGTTTGGCTATGGGTGAGTATGTGCTACCCAAGTGATTATTGGGCCCAAGGAGTGACGCCAACACTCCACTTGTTTGCCAAGAATACTAATTTCAGCCCCGGCATTGATGAGGAAGAATTGGAAGGGAACGCAGGCTACATAAGTGTAATTAGTTGGGCAAATAGGGAGTCGACCACTTCTCCTGGTTGCCAACACTACTCCTTTTCAACACTTGCTAAGATAGAGGAAGAATAATAATAATTGTGAAGGAACGTAGGCTACATAAGTATAATGAGTTGGGGGCTTTGAAATACGCTACCTTGCCTCGTTGCCAACACTACTTATTTCAGCACTAGCTATAATGGAGGAAGAATTGTAAAGGAATACAGGCTACATCAGGATAATGGGTTGGGGGGAGTCCACCACTTCATCTGGTTGCCAACACTACTAATTTCAACTCTAGCTATGATGGAGTAACAATTGTGAAGGAATACAGGCAACATAAGTATAATGGTTTGGGAGTAAGGGCTCATAGAGACTATCACTTTCCCCTGCATTGGAATGGTAGTGTCTTTTTACCAGCAACCTCCATTCAAACCTGTTTTTTTTGGTTGGCCACATAGTAGATTATTTTTAATACTTTTAAGAGAGAACTTTTAGCTTGCTCCTTCCTGGATAATTTGAAGAGTCTTTTGGGTAGTGGATAGTATGTGACCTGCTCCTACATGATTCGGTGAAAAAGTTAATTGCTAGGCCTAAGAATTGTTGTTTGGTCCAGGGAGTGATACCATCATTCCTTATGGTCATCAACACTACTAAAAAATGTTATTATTCAGAAATGGAACCATTTTCTAGCCAGCTTTCTCTCATTGTTTGGAGGGTCTTCTGGGTAGTGAGGGGTATGCGACCCTGTCTTTTTTCCTGAGATATTGATTGGGTGTAGCAGACAATTTCTAAATAAACCTCAGAAATGGCCTTGTGCTTCTTGTATTACTTGGAGGACATTTCCGGTATTAGGGAGAATATGAAACAAGTAGGTGGAGAGAGAAACATTTGGAATCATCCAAAATGGCAATGGATCCAACCATGCATAATCTGAGCCCAAGCAAAGATGTCAGAGCCTCAACAAAAGCAAAGGGGAAATGTTTTAGTTCTGCTTTAGGTTATACTCAATGGTGGTACAGTTGGCTCAGTGGTTAGCACTCTGGCCGTTGCAGCACCAGGTTTGAATCTTGGCCAGGACACAATTTGTACATTGTGTCTGTGTGAGTTTCTTCCGGTTTCCTCCCATGTCCCAAACAGTCAGGTTGTTAAACTTTCTGATCTTTTCTGATCTAGATATCCTTCATCACAAGTATAACCTGTAGGAAAGTTGGTTTGCTGTACAATATGAAACAAACAAATGGATGTATAAAAACACTTTAAAAACATAAACCTAAAACAAAGAGTAATTAAAATTGATCCCAATACATTATAGTTACTCTTTAAATGTTTGTTGTTTCAGGAAACTTTTGGAAAATGTCCATTGATGAAGTAATTTCATGATCAGAGTCTCCATTGAGCAGACCTGGAAAAAAAATAAGTCCAAGGCCAAGAATTGTTTAGGTAGAATGGGTTCCTAGGCATTATATCACTTTTGACCCCACCATCCATTCTAATTATATTAATAAGGATTATGGGGAAGACACTTCAGTTGCCTCTTACATTGCTGGCCATTAGGAAGAACGTCAGCCAAAAAAATCTTTGGGGTCAAACTGATCCGAGTGCCACAAAATACTCATTGGTTAAGAAACCCCCAGCAACCTCTGTAAGAACTTAAGGGTTTCATGGAACCCCGACTCACATAATGCTAGACAATGGCCATCCAAATCCAGTCCTTAAGGGCCACATACAGGCTATAAAGAAAATCTGTTTTTAACTGCACCCTGCTAACGTTACTGTTGTCAGTTTATTACATACATGTCTGGATCCTGGCCTTCGAGGACTGGAATTGGAAAGCTATGTCGTTTGACCCTGCTCATACCATATTTTATTTCCAAACCTGAGCTCTTTAATTCTAAATGTAAGCTCCCCCGGCTTCCCAGCTACTTTTCTCTGTGCAATAAACAACTCTACATTTAATATTCAGACTCCGGAACATTCCTCATAGTCACGTCTTTTGCCTGATCCACTGGCTACATACATTTTCACTAAAAAAAATGGAAACTTCTTCAATAATTTATCACACCTCCATCTATCATATATTACAAACTACATAAAAACAAGAATTGTATTGCTTTCTGACATTGATTACTTATAGCCACTTCTTTCAGGCATTGCCGGAAAATTTAAGTTTATTCCCCCCACTTTTTAATATAGTAAATGCTAGCAGGGACTTCGATATGTTGAACATTATGTACGACTTATTGAATGCACTCAGCATCTTCATATAATCTTTCTGTATTTCTTCAATACATTCTGTTCTCTGCGGCAATTCAGCAAGAGAAACAGTTTCATGTATTGTTCAGAGGTAATAGCCTTGTCTGGCTTTGTGTTCTCTACACAGAAATATTAAAGTCATTTTACATATTCAGAAACATAATAAAACGATGTGTGATACAGAAAAAATAAAAATCACTGCCATCAACCTGATCAGTAGTTATATTGTTTCTGCTTTTAAGGTCTATTGTCCTAAAAAATCTGCCATCATTCCTTCAAAGAAATAAATGTGTATGTAGTCAGGAAGGAATAATTAAGGCTTTTAAATTATAATTTATCACAGTGGGCAACCATTTTTTTATATTTTTTATTTGTATGGTGCCGACTAGTGTTGGTGTTCGAATTCGGGTTGTCCTTATATTCGACCTGAATATGGCTGTTCCAATTCGGATAGACTTGACCCGAAAATCACAGGATCCGACGGCACAAATTCGTGTAAAAAAATGTCTAAAAAAACAAATTAATGTTAAAGTAATTTATTGAATGTGTGTTTTTTGTGTAACTAACTTTTATTTTTTTACAAGATATCCCCACAATGACAGGATGATTCCCAGGGCTGCACAGCTGTTGAAGTGTGGGATCCCTGGGCACTAGAGCCTAAATGAAGATCAGTTTCCCCATTCATCACCTCTAGCACTCTGTGGTTGGCTGAGGAAAGGTAAACCCTGATGACAGCGCAAACGTCATCAGGATTTTCCTTTCCCCAGCGAATCAAAGAGCACTAGAGGTGAATGAATGGGGAGATTTGTCCCCATTTAGCCTCTAGTCCCGCGGCGACATACATTCAGAAGATACCCGGCAGTAGAGGCAAAATGGGGACACATTTAAAACCTCTAGTGCTCCCTGATTGGCTAAGAAAAGCTTTTCTCCGCCAATCAGGGAGCACTATCCGTATCCCTATTCCTGTATATGATCCAGCAAACCAGGAATGGATCTAGTCCAGGATTGAAAACATTTGCTAATATATAGCAAATGACTTTGCTGGTGAAAATGTATCTCTTTAATAAATCAGGCCCAGTGTCCCGGGACCTAGCACTGCAAGGGCAAGCCTCTGATCCGTGTCCTGGGATCTGTGCATGTCACACAGCTTCCTTCTTCTCTGTACTGTTCACATGGTGAGGAGCCTGGGATCCACAAATAATCCGAAGAGGTTTACGACAAGCTGCCAGGGCACCATCCTTATGTTGCTGGCTCATTGCCCTCTCTGTTCACTGATCATTAAACTCGGGTGGAAGGTGCTGCCAGTTTTCACCTTAAAGGTACTTTGATAGAAGGAACAGAAGTTAGGTTACCAAGAGAACAAGTATTATGGGGTGCACAGAGTTGGGCCGGGGGTACCACGCGCTAGCTGGCCTAAGGGAAAAAATATAAAAATATGACCCTGATTGTAGTTGCTGTTATACAAGTAGAGAAAAAACACCACTATTCCAATGGAACACAATACCTGACCACCAGACCCACAGCTTCCCATGACCTGACGCATTTCACTGTGCCTAGGGACATAAAAAGAGGGATGAAGTATGTCAGAGGATAGGCCCAATGTCTGGTGGCGTGGTGCCGAGTTCCATGTGGACAGTGATGTGACTTCATGTTTGTGACATTTGCTCATATAACAGCGGCTCTTTTGAGAAAAGGATTAATCATGAGTTCTTTGAATATAAATTGCTTTTTAGGAGATTGGGTGCACCTCCAACCAGCCAGTGGTTAAAACTTGTTTCATGTAGTTATCTTTATTTGCCAAATAAAATTTCAAAAAGCACGACAAATAATGCATTTTGGGGGCCAGCTCTTTGTCAAGGCTTATAGTGTCCGTAAATGTAGTACATTAAAAAATGTTGCACTATTAGAAACCTGAAAATCTGAGGACTGGACATTGTGTGAAGTCTATCTGTTGGCACACAGAGTCTGGTTCTTGAATCTTTAGATTTTTAATGTTCATCCATTGGGAATGTACACATCCCTTGGTCCTCAGATCCAAGGATTACATCAGATGAATGGCCTGCCATACATAATTTTGGTAAAAGTGCAAAGAGGAAGAATGTGCAACGTATGGGCACTGAATGCAGCCAGTTGGAAATCAGACCCGTAATATTGGCAGTCCAGTGCCGATAGGCAATCATTATCCTTTCCAATACTTCATTACTCTAAGCACGAGGAAAGAAGTTTCACTATTTTAAAGGTATTATCTGCTGCAGAATGTTCCTAGACATAAAAATCCACACATTTTTGTGTTTTCCTACAGGGAAGCATATCATCTAGAAATCATTCCTTTCTATGGGGTCTATTGACTTTACCGTAGTACAGTGCAATGTATTTTCAGAAATACTCTTTTTTATGAAAGTGGTAAAGTATCTTTTGGCATCCTCAATGGTAAATAAAAAAATACAGATATAACGTATGTGTTTTTAAATATTTTAACACCATTAAAGCTGTTCATTGTTAAACCCCAGCCCACTAGTTACCATGATGCTTGACAGTCTGCAATTCTTTCTCTTCCTGTATTTTTTGGGACACATATTCCAGGACAATTGTGCAAATCAAATGCCGAAACGCCCACAATAGTGGCTTCTACAGCAACACTTACTAAACTTTTCTTCTGTTCCTTGGCCATAGGGAGTGAGAAAAGATACTGATATGTCCTGCTATGGGGTGTTGGTATTTGGGGATTGGATGCTTTGGCTAATTAAGGAGGCTAGGAGAGCATTTTCAACTTGTGCAAGCTCCAGGTGAATATTTGGACCCTTCACGTGGCTAATAAACAGATAGACCGGTAAGTGCAGCTGGTGGGGCTGGTGATAAAATTAACCAGTTGGTATGCCCAGCATTAGCAAATGCGAGGTTCAGTTTCAATACTGGCACATGATTTACATTACTAAGCACAGGGAAGTTTAATAATGACGTATTCAATGAGCCACAGTTTTGTACACCATAATGCAATTTCCGCATCACTTATGCAAACGTTTGTTCACTCTTTTACATTTTTTCATTTACTTCATTATTAATATGATGGAAAATGTCTTCTTATATAATGATTGCATCTGCTGTGTCTCACAGAATTATACACAAAGCAGACGAGAAGATGAGGCAATATAAAATGGGCATATACCACAGAGACACTCCTCTCCCATTAATAGCAGCTTTTAATGAGGAAGGTTTCCAGAACATTTTTCTGTGGAATTAAACTATTTCCTGTTGGGGGGTAAATACCAAACAGAAATCATGATAAGATATTAAAGATATTAACACCTGGGGGAGTCCAAAAAAGAGATTTCCTCCAAGGTGTGATCTCCAGTAATTAATGTGTTGTGTTAACCAACTAGCACTCCCCAACATAAATTGTTTGACTGAGACTCATATTCACTAATTAATCTCCGGGGAAACCCAATCAAAGCAATACGGAAGCTGTTTATTTTCCAGCCTGGGCTGATGCAGTAAATGGAAATACTTTTGTTTCCTCCTAGGAACTCTCTGTCATAGATCATATTTTGTTGTCATTAATGAATCTTGTCCGAAGATCCAGGTCTAGGTAGACATGAATAATGAAGGTAGACATGGTAGACATGAATCCTTCTGTGTTGTCCTATACATAGTGCATGTCATGCAAGCACAGCATGTAGTGGGGACAAAGAGAATTTACAATTTTTACATTAAAAAACACCTCTGTATGTTAGGATGATGGGACTAGACATAGTCATGGGGAATAATAAGTCCTAGTTGGCATGGGGTGGTTACAGTGTGATGAGTTTATTGCTCCTTGACTGCAATCAACCCCCTACAAAGGTATTTATCCAAAGCAGGTATTTATTCAAACCTTATATTTGACCCAAATATGGCTGTTCGAATTCGGATAGACCCGACCCTAAAAACACAAGATTTGATGGCTCAAGCGTCATCATCATTTTCCTCTCCCCAGCCAATCACAGAGCACTAGAGGTGAATGAATGAGGAGATGTGTCCCCATTTAGCCTCTAGTGCCAGGGATCTTTTAAATGAATGTGGCCACGGCAGCATTCATTGAGAACAGTGTGCGATCCCCCGGCACTAGAGGTTAAATGGCGACAAGTCTCCCCATTCGAAACCTCCAGTGCTCTCTGAAAGCTTTCCTCAGCCAATCAGAGAGCACTATCCCTAGTCCTTGATAGTTTCTCTATCCAGGACTCCTGTGTTCTTGGATAGAGAAACTCTATCCAAGAACACATACAACCAGTAAAGGGCTGCAAGAGCAATCAGTTAATTGCTCTTGCAGTTCTCCACAGTCCTGAAAAATAACCCAAATTTTCCCATTATTGACTTTAATGGTGTTTGAATTCGGCATTCGATCACCTGAACAATATCCTCCTATTCGATCGAATAGCTTATGAATCAAATAGTGATCCATAGCTGATCCAGAGGACCCTTATAAACCCTGGTAAAATGGTAATCAAAAATCCTTCCTAATCCTAATCAAATGTTCCCTGGATCAACAGTCTGTTGTATTTATTTTAAAACTTTAATCCCCAATTATTTTCTGTGCTTCTAGAAATCATCCAGCTTTTTCTTAAAGCAATCTATAAAGCTTGCTGAAAATACTTCCTGAGGGAGCTTATTCCACATTTTCACAGACCTTACAGTGAAGAATCCCTTCCTTATCCGAAGCTTAAACTTCTTTTCCTCCAGACGCAAAGAGCGCCCCCTTGTGCTTTGTAATGATCTCAAAGTGAATATGTGTGAAGTAAGATCTCTATATGGACCATTTACACACGCTGATCATATCCCCCCTATACGTCTCTTCCCAAGGGAGAATAGATTCAGTTCAGCTTATCACTCCCAAATCAATAAAACGTATATATATTTGGTGGGAAGAAGAGTCAAAACAACACTAAAAGGCAATGCAGAAGAGCACAAAAAAAGTTATTAGTGTACACAATGCCTAAAATTTTCCAATAATTGTTTGGTATTGCCAGTGTCTTCTAATATATTACAGCAGTAACATATATCACAAAAGCATGGTGTATGTGATATCTTCAATATTCTGTAAATTGAATACTATGATGAAAAATTGATTTTTTTTTTTCATTTACTAAAGTCATTTACTAGCATTAACAGCACATGCTGTAGTTAGACTACAAACGTTCACCTATTGATTTATTGATTTTCTCTCAAAAACTCAATTCCCAAAGATTATCAAACAAAATGTCACTCAGTGGGGTGTCTATTGATGGCTCTGTAGACTATTGTCTGTATATATTTACTGTTTGGATCTGGGCACATTGTTATTTTTAGTTCTATTACATTGGACCATTAAATCAATAAGAAAGCGGTGTATTCATTTTGCACAATCCTCTTTGAGTCTCCTCTGGACTTCAGAGCCTTACTCCATTTGAATGATCTGTAGGGAAGACCTATACTTTAAAGGTTTGATTTCCTCCATATATCAGTGGCTCCATGATTCATCTCATCTGCCTTTGTAGAATTCCCATAAAGGTTCTTTTGGGAAAAAGAGGACTAGACCCAGAGATGGGGACATCTACCTGGTATAATGCCCACAAAAGCTCTATCTGGAGCACTTACAAGGAAAACATTTTTGGCTCTCATTGGATTGGCAGTGTGGTGCTCACAGAGGCACCCTTGAGCAAAACATTTTGGGACTGCACCCTTATTTTATTTAACATTATTTATTTTATTAACTTTTAAAAATAAAACGTATACAAAATAAAAAGAAAAACATTTTGGTAACCATGTGGTAATACAAAAAATGTCTACAGATAAATCTCAAAAAGAAGAAGAACACTTGGCAAGCAAAATATGAGGCAGAATCACCAACTTAGAACTAGAATTACGAATACCCTAAACACAATAAAGGATCATAGTAGGGGTCCAGGTGTAAATAGTTTAATGGTGCCATATATAGTAAGGGTAAGGTCTTCCATATTTATTAATGGCTCCTCCCAGCAGCCATAACCCAATAGAAGGTGGGGGGGAGGGGTATATTCCACAACAACACAATACAAGCTTTAGCTGTGGTAAGTAATGTCTAAGGACCATATTAATATAAACCTTCAAGGGAGGTCTCCTATATTGGAGGAAAAAGAATGCCGGATTCATAGGAATAGGACCCTCACACTCCTCCCCAGGTTATGGCTATGCTGGATACTGGAGTTCATCGAATGTGGACGGTTCTCATGTGGTGCAATACTGATCTAAACTTATAAATGATCTATTGGGTCTTATTCTAGTCCTATTTCCAAATTCTCTCTCCTAGGCTTGCAAACTGTCTACTCACAAATAGTACTTACAGCAGCATAAACTCTTATAGGGCCCAACTTGAGTTCAGCTGTGCTCCCCACCTTTGAGGCTTTATTGTGTAAAATTCAAGATGATCACTTAATGGAATATCATGCAGCTCTCCAACAAGACTGACTCAATGACTTTTAAGGTATGGGAGGCATGGGATGCTATCTTTTTCAATGATGGCACCACCAGTAGATAGACACAAGACATCCTCCTCCTAATGATCTTCTTTTAGACCTCTTTTCACTTTCTGTCCCTTCTTTTCACTCGTTCCTATAAACCTTACTGACCCTATTGTAATTTGGGGTTCTAAGGATGCCTGCCATACTGTTCATCTGTTATGTTGCCCCCCTCCCCGAAAGGCTTGGAATCTAAATGACCCTTGGTCTTTACCATCACACCACGCATGAATTTATGGGCCAGTGATCCAAACGGCCCCTGGACTACTTTGTGGCATGGAGGTCACAAAGTCCCAGTCCCCATGCTCCCCCACCAGGGGTTACTGGAATCAGACGGCTGCAGTGTAGGAATAGCTATCAGGCAGAAACACAGCGAGGCAAGGTGGAGTAGCAGAACAGGTTGAGGTCAGGGGGAGCAAACAAGGCAAAATCAAGTAGGAGGCTGAGGTCAGGGCAGGCAGCAATCTCAGGCAAAGTCGAGGTCAAAATCCAGAAAAGCAGAATAGAGAATAGACTGGCAGAATAGCAAATACACTGAGTTTCTAGAAATCTAAGCCAGGAACGAGGAAGGTTTAAATAGGACTAGCAGCCAATAGCAGGACAGCATTGAGTCCAGGAACTAACGTGCTCATTGGCTACAGCACACTTCAATATCCCCTTCAATTAAGCACAGCCTGAATGTCTGTGCCAAAGATCCAGAGAAGGGTGGAAACGTCACAGCTAAAGGGAGGCTGGGGATGCTGCAGGTTGGTGAACAGATATTCTACAGGCAGAGTGGTAACACCATTTATCATTATCTTTACCTTGTGGTGGAGTCGTGCATTGTCCCAAAGGTAAACATGGAGGTACAAAGTGTGAAACTACACAAGAGACCCAGGGCCTGAAATATATTCAGCTGAACAGGGGTGCAAGGACAATTTTGCACAAGGGCTTACTGTTGGCTATGTCCATCATTGCATAGCCCTGTATAGTTTTGCTATTGATCCAGTACTCTGAATGTCTTGTTTAATATAATTATTTGCTGGTTCCTTTTACTTGGAGACTATTACACTACAATGTGTGTTCTCTCTGCTATTTTGGAACAGGAGTTCTGATTCATAGCTTTTTTTTTGCCTGTATTTCTAATACCGTTGCTGTGTTATTCTTTTTTACTTATTGTCAATATTTTCTTGCATGTTGTATTTTTTCATGTTTATTGATTAAAAATTTAAAAAAGTGCTATATACAAATCAATATATTTTTATTAAAGTTAATTGAAAACATAATAAAAAATGCGAGGTTCATTTTAAAGCGAATATATTATTATGAATATCAAGAAGGAAAGAAAATCTAAACTCACTTTCACGGTCCAGAATGGAGGACTCCTATCTGATTATCTGACTCCGATACACGCTGAACTACGACCATGACGAAACCCGAGCAATGTACACAGTGATTAGAAATATAAAATCAAAAATAACTTCCTTTTTACTGAGACCTCCTTTCATCTCACTGCAACCTCTGCGTTCTGTAATTTCAATCAATATCTTTGCAAAGATGACCTCTTACTGTCCTTCTACATTTACAAAGACACTGGAACATAAAGTGGGAAGCTGCTGCAATGAGTATAGAAATCACTTGTCCTCATTCTACCTGTGAAGTACGTCTAGCTTTGTGTCCTCGCCTTACCTTTGCAATGTAAAGCAAGGCACCAATATTGAACTAATTAATTTATTTCTGTGGGAAATACTCTTTGTTTTTACATTCTTGAACAAATGAGAAATTTACAGTTAGTGCAATATTACCCAAATCTGTTCTGAGTTATCCGGGCTTTAATAATATTATCTTTATATTTATATTTATTCTAGGTAAAATGGTTACAAAATTTAGGATAATATGCATTCATCATGCAACCATTTGTCTGCATGCTATAAATACATTAAAT
>NC_092859.1:154321958-154328652 GCF_032062135.1 Pyxicephalus adspersus
TATATATTGTGTAAATACTTTTGTCTTTCCAAGACTTTCTTAACCTTAACAGGGTGGAATAAATCACTAAGGAATCTATTGGGGTAGCCAAAAATTGTAGTGATATTCACCGTGCAAAATCACACATTTAGTGTCTTTCATGATCACTGAGTTTCAATATAGCTGTGGATCCCAACAAAAGGGGAATCTTGTAGTGGGTATTGTATTGTATTGTAGTGAGTGCTATTAATAAGCTGCAATATGATGGCTGCAACTTGCTTGCTAAGCGTCCCGCATTGTTATGCGATTCAGACTAGAAGGAGATACAATGTATGACCTGGGTAGGCATGAAATACCATGATGCGCCAAAGTCATATATGGCCCAATACACCGTAGACCTTGAAAAATAAAACTTTTTAACTTTTTAATTTTTCCAGAATTACCTGAAAACTTCATTGGGATTCTTCTTGATATTTTCTTTCCCATTCATGTCAAACTTTTGCCAGGGGCTGGTCATTTGCTGCCCTTTTCTCTGTAATAAATTTACAGTTACTCTGCTCCAACTCTTCATTTTGCTGTACAAGAAAATCATTACTAGTTGACTCACAGAAAAAAAATATCTACAGCTTTTAATTTTAATTGATAACAGCTATCAGAACACATCAAGCTGGCCTTCTAAAAGCTGACCGGTGAAAGTTGCAAGATGCAGTACATCAAGATAGCTCAATAGCTTCCTTTATAATTGCTGGTTCCTGACTGTTCCACAGTTATTTTGTATGTTACTTTGGATTTTGGGCTTGTCAATGTCAATCATGCTATCCTATTAAAACAATATTTCATCTGTACCAAAGTTAGAGATTACGGGCTGTCAGCTCAAATCTTGTGTTCTATGTGGTCCAATAGATTCTCCATCACATGAAGCTGTATACACAGGAGGTTAATCATTTTCATCTCCCTCATGTTGTGTAGCTTGGGAACTTGAATACTAGCAAGTTCTGTAAATGTCCCTTTGCTGAAAATTATCCATAGTTATTTTTCTGCTTTTATAGTTGAACATTACACATATTTTCCTCAATAGTTTAAAGAAAAAGGATTCGTGTAAAAACTCCATTTCTGACTTTTTATTCCCCTAAATTTGGAAGTTGTTTACCAAGACAATCATCCATTTTTTTCCAGTACATTTGCACAAACCAATTTACTGTAATTTAAGACAATTCAGAATACGGCACATGATTTTCAGGCAGCATTTAAAAAGCTTTAAAATAGCCTTTTGTTCAGTGTAAAAGCAGAAAATGATGAATAATTTGTTTGTTTTTTTAAAAGGGAGATCTTATATTAGGTTTTCCTAGTAAATTAATTTCCTAAACAAATGCAAACATAATGAATTAATACAAGACGTAGTTTACATAATCCTAATAATGAGTGGTAATGTTTTAAAAAGACTTGTTTCCATGGAGAATTGGTAATTATATGTACATATTAGAAGTGGTGTTTATCAATTATATACTCAGACATTGCTTTTTACATAAGTGTTCTTTTTCACAATGAAAGTACATAATTCAGCCGACTCTTTGAAGACACTGATATTTTTCATGGTGGTTGCAAAAAGAGATAGTGTTAGGAAACGCGTATCGGGCTGGCCATCCTGTGCTGTACTCCACCGCAGTATGGGGAGTTAAAGGGGAGAACCATTTATTCTGTCCAGTAACGTCACTTGCAGAAACAAGGAAATAGCTGCATCTCCTGCTTCTCTTTACCTGTGCAGCCTGAGATCTACTTTCTGGGCATCCCCAGCACATACTCTGTGAGGTCAAGGCTGTGCTCAGCTGAAGGGAATTGAGTAGCAGATTAATCCCTAGCATCATCCTGCCATTCTGCTCAACAGTTGCCTTTTGTATTTTTAAACTGACTTAAACTTGTCTCCCATGGAATCCTGCTACTGCATTATCTGTGGGTTCTTCCACCAGACATCATTCCTTGTCTTCTGTAAGCAGAGATTACAAGGCAATAGCAGTATTGTTGCCACAAAGGCTTATCCTGCAAAATACAATAGAAAAATAAAAAACACAAAATAAAATAGTGAGTTCCTCTAATTAGCGTTGTGGAATACAGAACAGGAAAATGTTCTGTAGATCAAACACACTTCAATGTGCTCCTACATACTTACAGTACAGTGAGTCAGTATGGTCACCTTAGAATAGTGTTTCTCAACCAGGAATCCATGGAATCCCAGGGTTCCTACAGAGGTTGCTAGGGGTTCCTTGCACAATGAGTAGTTGGTGACTCTCAGGTCAGTTTAGCAGATTCCAATTATCTTTTCACAGGCCAGCAATGTAAGAGGCATTCATCCCACTGAACATAAGACTAATATAGTGTCAGCTGTGTTTTTAGTAATTAAGGAAGGGGGGTTCTCGGAATACCTGGAAGGTATTTTAAGGTTATTTCCATGGTACAGAGGTCGAGAAATACTGCCTACCAGATGAAAATGTCACGTTGGTGCTGAACCCTCATTAATTGAAATAACTGAAATCTAAGAAAATGAGCAGACCAGGGACAGTCAGACTGAGTGGGAATGGTTATGTGTCCTCCAGCCAGGGAATGAGATAGAGTGTGACTTGTTGAAGCTTCCTATGTACAATGTGAGAGGACAGTGTGCAAGACTGAAGGGAAGACATGAATACAGATTTAAAGTGTTGGGAATAGATGGGTGTTAAGGAAATTTAAAATTGCTTTCATGCCCCAAAGTTTCTTCTCCAAATATCTTTTAGAAAGAGGAAAATATTGGCTTTGTACTACTGTAAGTTTTTTTTAGAAATGGAATACACAGCCTTAATGGCTGTAGCTACAATTGATGCTCTCTTCAGAATACCATCAGTTGTAGCCACCCCATGTGGGTGGAAAGCCCAAACCTTTCACCATTTATGTCACCATTTTTCAGAAAATTGATCAGAGTACCAAAATCTGAGGACTGTATAAAGGACATACTGAGAGAGTCCCGCTGAAAAGTGAAGAACACTGAAGGAAGACCTGATGTTCCTCTACGCCCATATCCAGGCCCCCTTGGAGATTCACCCCCTTTCGAGACCCCAAAGGGATAAACACCACCATGCATTCCAAATGCAATATCAGACCAGACCACTGCACTAAATCCAAAAAAAGTGTTTGAAAATCAAAGTTCCGGTGAGTCTGGAGTGCGCCATATACCCACTCTGCATAACTCATTCAACTGGGACAGGGAAAACCTGGAGCCCTCCCCACCCTTATGTAAACTTCTACATTGATGGGGCACTGGAACAGAAAGCAGGCCTGTAGCAACAAGATGGGCGGAGGGCCGCATGACTGGGGGAGTATAGAAGGCCGTACAGTGAGGGTTAAAAGTTCAGTAATGAGGGATGGCCTGGTAAGGCAGAGGTGAGAAGGACCGTGTGGCTGTGGAGGGTTAAAAGTTCAAGTGATGTGGTTATAAAGTTCAAGAGGGGAAGGGACCTCTGAGTAATGAGGAAAATGTTCTGTAGATCAAACACACTTCAATGTGCTCCTACATACTTACAGTACAGTGAGTCAGTATGGTCACCTTAGAATAGTGTTTCTCAACCAGGAATCCATGGAATCCCAGGGTTCCTACAGAGGTTGCTAGGGGTTCCTTGCACAATGAGTAGTTGGTGACTCTCAGGTCAGTTTAGCAGATTCCAATTATCTTTTCACAGGCCAGCAATGTAAGAGGCATTCATCCCACTGAACATAAGACTAATATAGTGTCAGCTGTGTTTTTAGTAATTAAGGAAGGGGGGTTCTCGGAATACCTGGAAGGTATTTTAAGGTTATTTCCATGGTACAGAGGTCGAGAAATACTGCCTACCAGATGAAAACGTCACCTTGTTGCTGAACCCTCATTAATTGAAATAACTGAAATCTAAGAAAATGAGCAGGCCAGGGACAGTCAGACTAAGTGGGAATGGTTATGTGTCCTCCAGCCAGGGAATGAGATAGAGTGTGACTTGTTGAAGCTTCCTATGTACAATGTGAGAGGACAGTGTGCAAGATTGAAGGGAAGACATAAATACAAATTTAGGTAAGTGTTGGGAATAGATGAGTGTCAAGGAAATTTAAAATTGCTTTCATGCCCCAAAGTTTCTTCTCCAAATATCTTTTAGAAAAAGGAAAATATTGGCTTTGTTCTACTGTAAGCTTTTAGAAATGGAATACACAACCTTAATGGCTGTATCTACAATTGATGCTCTCTTCAGAATACCATCAGTTGTAGCCACCCCATGTGGGTGGAAAAGCCCAAACCGTTCACCATTTATGTCACCATTTTTCAGAAAATTGATCAAAAGTACCAAAGTACCAAAATCTGAGGACTGTATAAAGGACATACTGAGAGAGTCCCTCTGAAAAGTGATGAACACTGAAGCTTTGAAGACCTGATGTTCCTTTACGCTCATCCAGGCACCCTTGGAGATTCACCCCCTTTCCAGACCCCAAAGGGATAAACACCACCATGCATTCCAAATGCAATATCAGACCAGGCCACTGCACTAAATACAAAAAAAGTTTTTGAAAATCAAAGTTCCGGTGAGTCTGGTATGCTCCATATACCCACTCTGCATAACTCATTCAACTGGGACAGGGAAAACATAGAGCCCTCCCCACCCTTATGTAAACTTCTACATTGAAGGGGCACTGGAACAGAAAGTGCTAAATGGTCTTGTTGGATTCTCTACATCCTGGGTTCAAGCATCTGGAATCTTGAGGGCCGGTACTGACAGAGCCCCCTCAAGTAAAGTTTACTGTGAAAGACGAGCCATGTCAGGTCCCTGAGAATCCTTTCTAAATTAATAAATCTATGTCCCTTCCTCAAAGTTGAGTTTTGGTAATCTCTTAAGGCCAACAAAGACAATATCCGCTTCTCCGCTTTTTTTATGTCCTCTGATGTGATCTGACGTTACTTCAATACTATTGATTTTGGGTAACAGAAGCCAGAAGCCTGTACTTTAAAACCCTTGGCTTTTCACACTTTCCCCAGTATTCCAATCATGTAATAAAGCCTTGCAACTACATATGTAACCCCCATATCCATGGCATACAATGGTGGGATATATAGTCTTCCGATAGGCAAGAAGCCGACATTGTAGCAACTTTACTGCCCCTCTGGGGTTCAGCCAGATATAGTAAAAGCCAGCAGGTTGTCTGCCACAATAAACAAATTAAAATAAATATATTATATATGTGTAAGCTTGTTGATCTTTATAAATTCTCAACGTGAGGACTGTGACTTTGGATTTCCTCTGAAATCTACCATAGAAGACCTCTTACTGAATGTTACTGAATGTAATATAAAACTTCTAGAAGAGAAATGCAGAAGCCTTTTGCCTTGCCAGTAACAAAACTATAAAAACTCAGAACTTCAGTTTATTATGCGGACTTGTAATTTGCTAAATTTTACATAACACTTATGGCGTGGTTTTTGCATTACTGTATTGCTAAGCACTGAGACATGGAAAATGATGTAGCAAATGTTTCTACAATTTGGTAATTTTACAAACAATTCCAATTAGCAGTAAACACTAATTATGGAGACACGGCTACCATTATGCTCAATAGTTCTTCATTTTACACTTGCATTATTCCTCTAATTTAGCAATATATACTTTACATTATATGCTTCATTTATCTGTAACAAGAGAACCTTTCAGCATATTAGATTATTTTGCAGTTCTGAGCTCGGTGTATAATAAGAACGAAGACCATTTAACTTTTCATATAACCAATTATCAGATGCAGGGCAAATATTGTTAGCAGCATTTGTTTTAACAGGTGTATGCTGTCACCAGGGCAGTGAATAATTAGGAAGAGAGTATAGGGGGTGAGGAACTCAAGCAATGAAAATTGCATGCTCCATCGCATATGTTAGCTCCATCTGATAGATGGACAGCATTGTCTGCTCAATCTACTGACGATGCCATGCTGCTAGAATGTTAAACTCTGTATTTTATTTCCCAGTCATCCCATACATGTAAAATAAACTGTCAATGAAAATAAAAAGGAACACTGTGCTAATTAATTCCTGCACTGTGATCCAGGTGAGGTCAGAAATGTTAGGACAGCCTATATAATATAAATTTCACACAGACCTTAGAATTTTACTGCATGACTGAGCCTTGACCTTCATACAATAAGATTCTGCCAACCTTCTTTAATTATTTCACACAGATTAAAGGGATTAACAAAATAGGGCATAGTTAAAGGGTCAACCCACCAAAAAAAATCTCTATGCTTTGGATGGACATTTGTAAACTGAATAACGCTCTTACTTTATGGATTTGTTGGGGACTCCAGTAACAAGAACCCTCTGATAAAGTTATGCCTCAACATACCAGAGTCTAGGTCTTTCAACGAGGGTTTCTCCAGATGCTACAAAGGGTTCCTTGAGCCAGGAGCCAGTTGGACCTCTCCGGTCAGTTTAAGTGACACCAATTATCTTTTAGACTATCTGTAAGGGTGACTTTCTTCCCAATGGACAGCAACGTAGGAAGCATTTTTCAATTACTACCACATCAATGTACAGTGAGCTGTGGATATGGGTACTTGTAGCAGGGGTTCCCTTACTTCAAGGGTTCCTCCAAGTTACAAAGGCAGCTCTAAATACTTTAGTTCTCTGACTGCACTACTTCTATTGCACCCTGGTCCTTTTGGTTTCATCACTTTACTATTG
>NC_092859.1:154330199-154374629 GCF_032062135.1 Pyxicephalus adspersus
AGCTGCCTGCAGCAGTCCCAGGATACGACCATGTGGCCGATGTTATTTCTCTGCTGGAAGCAGACCATTAATCACACCATTTCTCAGAAGGGATCCACAGTATAATCCATTTCTAACCATGTTTGTTGTAAAGAGGCTGCAACAACTATTCCCATTGTTTCAAGAACTGAAGATCTTGCGGTAAGAAAATGCGGATTTCAGGTCACTGTATCGCTCAGAAGGGCTTGGGCTTTTGTTTAGAACACATATTGTGTCAGTATGAGCAGGTTTTATGAACTGTAGTTTCAATATGAGAATGTTGAACTTAGATCCTAATGGACATGCCACTGTCACTTTGGCAAACCGTTATCAATCTTCATTGCGCTTTTCACAATCTTCTAGTAGTGTTAACGCTTGCTGAAGCCTGCTGGCAGTTGTCAGGGTGTCAACGGGAGCTTGGCTCATTTTTTGTGAGTTTAAGCTGAAAGTAAAAATAGTTATCATAGGTACAGTGGAGGGGTCAGCAGATACCCAGGGACGGTGTGTGCTTTTTACAGATTTACCAGATGAAAGTACAGAACAAAATCAACTAGTACATCTCACCCCAAAAAACAAAGCATTCGATTAGTTACATTAACATGTTTTACAAGTTTATCCTTTAAAAGTACCTGCTTACTCTGGCAGTGAACATGATTGAATCCTGTTGCAGGATGTCCTTGCAGTGGGTCTGAAAATACACCCCACCCGATCATATATTCTTCTCTAATAGCCAAGCGTATGTTGTTAGAGAAGAACAAAGGGGTAATATGACAATGCTATCAACATCAATTCTGCAATAATCCCTGGTCACTCCAGGTGTTTGGCAAAAAGCTTAACACATGTACAGCTTCAGCTTTAGTTGCCAGGGTTCCTGGCAATCCCAGCTTGTCCTGCGTGCATGCCAGGAACAACTCAACCCGTGTGCCTGTGCAGGATTTGTGACATCTCAGCCCGGGCAAATATGGACAATAGTCTACAGGAAGCCAAGAAAGAAAAAGATAGCAGTGCCCTGGAAGGGAATGGGAACAGATGACTTGTAGGTTTTGTTGTGCTTTAAGAGCGCTTGCTGAAAACTGTGCTTATCAGTTGTAATTTTTTTGCTATAGGTTGCAAAGAATCACATATTATAGAAGCCGTCCTTCGGAACACTTTTGAAGTTGTTTTCATCTCTTTGAAGTCGTTTCACATACCACAGGTACACATACCATAGTGTACAGACTGATGGAAAAAAGAAAAAAAAGATCACAAGAAATTGTCATCTCCCATGTAATCCTTTTATTCAGTAATACATTCAGATGTATGCACCAACACAACGGATTTGACTTTATATATATGTACACAATATTGTATATTAATATAAATATTCTGTACCCTCCCAGTTATTAAAGTCATTGTATTCAGTGGCGGAAGGTTTTGCCCCAAGAATAAACATATCAGACCTAGCCCTTGTCAGGAACAGCAATACTGTAATAAATCACTACCGATTGTGCAGAAACAGGACTGTGTATTGCAAGCAGATTTTATCCTGCAGCCTAAAGCATCAGCAAACTATTTTGTAAATTTAGTTTAATTTTATGGTATATTTAAAATCTCTAACTCAGCCTGTAAATATGTAATGTGAAACAGTCTGCACACCTCACAATGATTGTGGGACCACCCCCGCAGCTCTTTATTCTTCATTAGCCAGATATAATGGGGGCTGACTTATGTAGATGCTTTGACTTCAGTACTGAGTTGCTGACCTGAAACAAGTAGAGAGAGAAGGTCTGATGCTTTTTCTGAGGCTCATTTAAAGCATGCTTGCTCTGCAGCGGGTGAGTCAAAGTACTTATGTTAGACACTACTAGGAACTCTAGCATTATCCATTGGAAATTCTACTTCATTTTATGACTTCAAGCGATGGCAAATAAAGACAAGTGCATGTGTACGTGGGTTTTACTTTATTCCAAAAATCAACTCAATAGGGAAAATATAAGAACTCAGTATTAAATTGTAAGATCTGTAAGACAGCCAACAAACTGCATACATAGGTTACTTTACTTTGTCACAGTGTTAGTTCTTCATAACAGTCATTTGAGCCACATAGAAACATAAAAAAAAATGTAACAGCACAAGAACAATTTTGCAGCAGTGCACAAAAATGAAAAGGTAAAGGATGCATTTGTAACAAAAATATATAAAAAAACAAGTCAACATAAATTGCTTCCTCTAAATGTTAAGTGTGACATAGTATAAAAGGTCAATGTCTTTTTCAGGCAAAAGTAATTGCATGGCTTGCTATAGCCTTAACTTCAGTTTTTTTAAACTGTTACAACCTATAAGGTGCAAGTCCAGCAACGTCATATAAATGTTGGATGTGGCAAGGAAGGTTAAAGCCCCTAATAAGTTCTAACTGCTCTGTTAGAGATTTCTCTTTACGTCCTGTCCTGGTGATATTTTATTTCACATTGGGCAACAATGCATTTTTTTCCATGCACTGAATATTCAAATGAAAATATAAAATAGAAATGTAGATAAAATAACTTCCGCAGCATTGCGGTTATCCTTTAAGATGCTGTGAAGGTGTCGCTCTCTATTTTGGCAGCACTGAATTTTATAGCCAATATGAAAATGACTTTCACCTTGCCAAAATGTACTGCAAACACAAATCAGTGTTAAATGATATTTAACTCTTTTATAGTAAGCTATACCTTTACATGCAGATTTTACAGGAGGCTTAGCCAATGATTCTTATCAATTTACTGCTCATTATCCTCAAGACTGGGAAGCCAAACAGAACGGGGAACATACAATATCCACAGCTCTACCAGGCTATGTATGATACAGAATACTAAGAAAAATGGAATATATTGTCCTTATAAGTATGATTTCCATATACTTTGAAGACAGAAGGTTCTTTGCTTTGATCCACTCATGTCTTATACAATGTCACGCATAGGCTCAGCTGGAATGCATATTGACAAGAATGTAATTGTGAAGCAGAGCTTCAGCTGATAGGACTTATCCATTCCTACAGCCCAGGCAATATAATGAGAATCCTTTTCATGGAAACATTCAATTGGGCATCAAAGGGCATTCCAGAAAAAAAATCCAAAGCATTGCATGGTCTCATCTGTAATGCACCCCGAGGCATTAAGAGGTGGTCAGAAAAGGCCATACTAAATTCTTTGCCCTGGAAAAGTTGACATTCCAGCAAAATAGAAAACTGACCAATCAAATCTGAAAATCCTATTAGGACTCATATAGGCGCTCAATAATTGTCACTGTAAGGAACTGTTGGGGATAACAAGGGAAAGAAACACAAGAGCTGTGCAGACTGGCAGACTCCTGTTCCATGGAGAGGGGGAAGATGAACGGCAGACACCAAAGAAAAAAAAAGGGGGGGGGAGGGGGGTTACTATTATAACCCTTTGTAAATTAAGAGAGGTAGACTATTATAAGGGATATATTAGTTTGCTCGGTCTAGAAGATGGTTTTCGGGGAAATGAGGAGAGACCAACCCTCATTCCAATACTACCCAACTCGGCAGATTGTGTATAGGGCCCCGGCACTATTCCACAGTAAAAGTCACATAGACTTGCACTGAAGAAGCACACTACAGTAATTTATAAATATGCAGTTTTTAAGGGATAAAAAACAGTTTGTATTGCATTTTATGGAAGATTTTAATTCCGCTTTAAGGTTTGTGTTGCCATTCAATGACTGCACATTCTCTACAGTCAGCCATGTAACAACAGATTAACAATGCATGGTTTACAACAAAAGCTTACAGATTTCACATTAGTATTGTTCTATAAAAACTAAAACTCTGGAGTATCAAACTCCCTTCTGCAAATTCAGAAGTTTATTAAACTTTGTCAGGTGAGTTAGCATTGGGGAGCTTCTGGCCAATGACAACATACACAGATTAAATCCTAAATATTTTATTTAGGTTTTATTTTCCTAAAGTTTTGTTATGTTTATCTACCCCTCTCATAATGTTTATGATACACTGCAGCCAGAAAGATCACTTTAATGTTTTCTAGTGCAGCCTGAACACTTCCAGAATCACCTCTGTATAGAGGTAAACAGGTTGGTGACACAGAACACGGAAAATGCATTGCTTAACAAGGAGATAATTCATCTGACTGTGCAGTAAAGAGTAACAAAATGTACAATAATGTACATATACACACATCAAACATTTAGCCATTATGCTTCTCCAGTAAATTCCATCAGCTGTTCAGAGGGAAACCCTACAGAATGCAATGGGATGCTATCCTTAAAGGATATGTTTGGTTTAAAGAATGAAATGACCAATTATTACTATGGAAGAATGGCGTTGATGAATATTGAAGGAGTTGGTGGAGCTTCTGGGTTTCCATCACAGCCCTGCACTTTGCACAGATGTGATGTCACCACTACAAGATAGAAAATCTGAGTTTATTTTACACCATGGTGGCTACTGAATATGTTTGAATAAAAGTCTTTATGTCTGGAGTTAGTAAACGGTCATCATAAAATAGGGGCTTTCGTTGCTACTAACCTTATCTGTATTCTAAGTCACAGGGGCAAAAAGGCGGTGAGAAAAATGGCTTCATTTATATAATGCTAGTTTGCCCCATTCAAAAAATAGAAGCCAGTTGAAACATGGTGATCTTTTTCACCCCACTGCCACTTTTACAATTCACGTCACTTGCATTTACATGCGTCATTCCTCATTAGGTTTTTCCTGTTTGTTCTCTTTTTTTCTATTTATGGACCCCTAGTGCCAAAGTATTCAAATACAGAAGCTTCTCAAAAATTTTACACCTCATATTGGAGGTAACGGACAGCGCAATTCCCAAACATCTGGAATATGAGGAGCCTACTGTATTTTACCCTCAGCCTGTCTTCCTCATGCCTTATCTAACATTTCTGCAAAAACCAAAAACTCAACCTTACTGTTAAACATGAGATAGTTAAGCTGCAGGCTTGGGGGATCTTTAAGGCTTATAGGTGAACTCAAAACTTCACAATAACGAGGAAAAAAACAAACTATTTGAAACAAAAATACTACAGAAAATAACCAGTACAACAGTGTGGAAAAAAAATAATAAAAATAGTAGGCATTAAACAGCATGCCAGTCTTTGTTTGGCAACCCCATAAGATTAGCACTTTCAAGGTTCCATAGAAAAGAGAAAATGGCAGATCGCAGAGATTTTTATACAGGAGAATCTCTGTGTGAGATAATATGCACTTCCAACATTTAGAAGCTTATCGCTGCCAGGAGGAGCCCTACGCAGCCTAATCTTTGAGAGGATTGGGCTTTGCGTGGCCACCTGTAGGTATTACAAAATAAATATAAACAAAATCTGCATGGCAGATTGCTGCGCTCCTTGGAAAAGCTACTTAAAAAAATAAGCACCTGCTACAAGTCTGAACAGATTATCCTATATACATATATAAATATATATATATTAAGGTGACTTTTGGCATGCGATGGCAGCACTTTTGGCAGAATAGCCTACATTCTGTAAGACACGGGCTTACTTGGAAAACTAGAGCAAAGAAAACTAGAACTGCATTGCCAGGGTCAGTCAGGGCTTTGATATTGTAGGAGAGTTCTAAGAGAAATGAAAAATTGCCACACTGAGGTCCCACAATGTTATAAAAGGTATCTGGTTCACCTGGCTCAGTTTTACATTTTTAGTTCTTCTGATGCCACTGTCTACATCATGCTTACCACCGCCAATATGGCAGTCTAAAGAGGAAAACGATCTTCATGTGTATCAATGATGGACTGGATAAGAATTAGAATAGAACTGTGGTCAGGTTTTACGGCAGGCTCCATTGGAGAGATTTTTTTTCTTCCTGTCTCAGGTTGTCATTAAGAAATAATTTTATTTTGAAGCTTAATAGGGAAATGTTAGAACCTCAATGCACTTTTTATTGTGCACTCTTATCCATTTGCAAATAGTATCTTACTTCCTGATGGGTTACAACAGAAATTGGGGGAATCTCTCTAATAGAAAAATAGTCATAAAATATGATTGGAGCTCTAATCTTTTCTCCTATCATCCAAAACAAAGCGTGGGTGTACAGTGATCTCCCCAGCCCCTTTTAGCTGGGTGCACCGTCTGGCTCTTTTTAGTAACCAAAGGGCTATTTTTGGGTGGTTACTGTGAAGATAGATCACAATACAGGGGCTGCCACCCACCTACAGCTTAAAAAATGTTCTGGGGAGAATATTGGGTGTAGATACACTTTAAGGGCTTATCCACGTGTAGGGTCTTGCAGCAGTTAAGTGCTCCCAAGCTTGTCATTGCACAACTGCAAAGACCTCTTATAATTTAAATGGGAGAAATTTTTTGTGGTGCAGTTTGCCCACAGTGCCCAGTCTCAGTCTGTATAACCCCCGTCATAACCACTTTTTTAATGCTAATACAGTGCTCAACCCAGAATTTTTTTTAAGCCAGGTGGGAAGAAATCGTAGGCACGTGGCAGCCCCTGTATTGTGACCAAACTCTTCAGTAACCACCCAAAAACAGCCGGGTGGGTGCTGAAAATTGCCAGGTGGTGCGCCCAGCTAAAAAGGCCTGGGGAGAACCCTGCTAATAGATGCCAACAGAATCCAACAGGATACTTAATGAGCAGTAACACAAGTGGTTGACTGTGTGAACAAACCATAACTAAGCCAGATGAACCAGCCAATAATCATTTACCTTCAAGAAAAGGGACCTTTCCCTAACACAGCCCATAGATTTTACTTACACATGGAGCTGAAATTTTTTTCTAAGACTGCATCTGCCGCTGAAATACAATATTGCAACAGTCCTACAAAACACAAAGATTCTCTTCTCGGAAACCACTATATTTAACAATCAAAACACGACAGAGGTCTGAAGGAAAGGAGGACCCCCGTGTGATTACAGGTATTAGGCTCAGACAAGTGCAGTTTCTAGTTTTCTGATGAATTTCCCTTCCCAAGAATGAAACTGGCTGATGAAAGCCACATTACTATTTGTTCCTTTGCTCTAGAAACCATAAATGAGCCCCGGTGTGTTAAATGTTACATTCAATACATCCAACAGAAAGAAAGGCCCAAACTGCAGAACCCCACAGCATACGTCACATACAAATCATGAGACCATTTGCGTCCTCCGCTAGAGCAGACAGTTCAGCAAAATAAACCTGACGAAAATAATGTTCCCTTTTGATATTGAGGTCTTTGTAGGCAGTTGTCTTCTTAGTTGTCAGCGCTGTCCAGCTGACTCTCCAATTCTGCCTTTTTTTCAGGTGACGTGTACAAAAAGTTGCAGCAGACATACAGTGGGTACAAGAGCAGGCGACTATCCAGGTTCATGACCACTTGTTCCTACAGGACGAGAAACACAGGATTAGAAAAAGAGTAAAATACACTGAGACAAGCCAAGAAATATTTTCTAAAAATGTGTACATCAAAAGTCTGTAAAGCATTCTTTATATGATCAGACATATCCTTCCCATGAATATGGTCCCCAACATTACAAGAGGAAAAGCAAATTATTTTTGATTCCTTGAGAAGTCCTTTGTATTATAGGCTCAGACGATGTACAGGGTCTCACTTTCCACCAAAGACTTTCCCAATACTCAGTCCTGTCATTCAAAAACACAATAGCAGGACTTTAGTGACCAGCAGGGATGACGCCATATATACATAAATTTGTTGCTTTGCATTCAAATAAATATTACTGTACATGTAGGATACTGGTTACCCATTCAGCTTTCAGGAGGCCTTGAGGATATATTGATCCAGGTGAGTGGTCTGGATTACGTTGGATGAAGCGCTACCTGCAGCGGGGAAAAGGTATAGCAGCCAAAGTTCCCTTTAATAAAAAGGTTCTCTACAGCTACTATGTTAACTCTGTGAATGGTTTTACTATTAATAACTATTAAAAGGAAACTGATGCTTGATAAAATTTGCAACCAGGCAGGCCCTTCATTGCAGAAGGGACAAGACTATGTTCCTTCTGCAATAAAACAAACTTACCCACCTGATCTCAATTTATTAAATGACACTCACTTATCCTCGCAGGCATGGCTATCTGTATCTGGTCCTTTTCTGGGTGATGGATCCTTGGCCATCATATCTCAGCAAACCCACAATGAACTGCTAATGTGCAGCCCCATGTACTTAAAGACTACCAACAGGCAGGTATGTTATTTTGCAGAAGGGACTTGGGTCGGTCCATTCCACAGTAAAAAAAAAAAAAATCCTGCATGCTTGCAGTTTTTTTTTTTTTTTGCAGAACTATAGTTCGGCTTTAAACTGCTAATAAAATTTGATCAACATTGTAATTGTGAATAATTGACATTGGTAAGATCAGCAACGCAGAAACTTTCATCATGCAAATGGGTGTAATAGAAGTAGCCACATAACAGAGCTGGAAAGGAGACATGGCTTTGTGCTGCAATATATAAAAATATGTGATTTTCTAGACACAGACCAACAGATTGACATGGCTGACCAATGGCCAATAAAGTTCAAGAGCATGACTGCCATTTAAAGTTTGCAGGCAGGACTGGTTGCCTGATAAATTGTAATGTTAAGTTTAAGTAGAAAGTTTATAGACCAACTAGGAGAGGCCACAAAAATGCCTGAAGTTTCCATCAGAGAGGGAAAGGGGGACTTAAAAGGGACTCAAAAAGACCAGGAAAAGCCAGGGGAAACTGG
Organism: Pyxicephalus adspersus; assembly: GCF_032062135.1. Taxonomy (NCBI): domain Eukaryota; kingdom Metazoa; phylum Chordata; class Amphibia; order Anura; family Pyxicephalidae; genus Pyxicephalus; species Pyxicephalus adspersus. Next base: position 154,338,893 of record NC_092859.1, read on the forward strand.
AAGGGACCCTGTCTGGCTGACATGGGACCACTTTGAAGCTTCAACAGACAAAGAATCAAGATCAAGTGCCCGGGTTTCATAGCAATCGCTTAACACCCTGTTCTCTACTTACCAAGGAAAATGTGAAAAGCTTTTACTGAAGCTAAGACTTAGTTATTTAGTTATAACTTTTAGAATACTTTTGCATACATTGCCAGTGTTCACTCCCTAGAAAGTGCGTGCATGTGTGTGTGTGTGTGTGTGTGTGTGTATGCATGCATGCATAGTTTTCGATATCTGTATGTTTTGTTGTGTCTTGTTGAATAATTTGTTTACGCACCATTTATTGTTGAGAAAAAGCATAAAACTACAAAACAAACTGTGTTCCTTGGACTTCACAGGGAGACCAAGACTAATAGTTAGCTATACAAGTATATAGCAAGTTTTTATATTGGCAAGATTTTGCTACCAAGCAAAATAGGGCTTCCCGTCAGAACAGCAGCAGCTCAACAATGAAGTGTTTTCATCCTAAATATTCAAAATGCTTGAGATAAATTCTTCCTGTTGTGCTGCATTATATCCGTCCTTTACATGCTGGGAGCCTCATCAGCTCTGCAGGATTATCTTTTGGGTGAGGAAAGAAATTATACAGAGCAATGCTTGCCACTGACTCTCATTACACCTCTATATTTGGAATAGGAAAGAACACTGCTACCTCTTAGGTGCTTACCCAAAAAGATTCAGGATCTGTGCTTTTGACAGCTTTTTTCATTATAAAACAATATCAGTGATTTACCAATGGGTAAGAGACTCCGACGTGTACAGCCTTACCTGCGTACAGCCACCCTGCAGTGATGACAGCTCAAGGACTGGTCACCGCCACATCAGAGGAAGCCTCCATCTTTGCAGCTCATCTACACCGGACTTTCAAGAGTCCGGAGATTCTCTTCAGCCTTCAGATGGCCACTTGTGGTATGCAGAAGTGACATTACCTCCAGTGTCTGGCTCTGTATGTGACATTGCTGCACACAGAGCTGAGCTCTACATTACCGGCACAATCGCCATACAGAGTGGAGCCAAAACAAAAAGTCAGGAGCCAGGGCCAGAGACATTGCATGCTTCTTTTGCATATTAGCTCTACCTCCTAGTGACTTGGAGTTGAGGTCTGCTTCAAGCAAGATTTTTAGAACAATTTCCTTGGAGCAGGATCTTTAGGTACAGTAAGTGGAGTTCCAAATGAAAGATTATCTGCTCTTACTATGCACCTTGATTTGTAACACTTGATTATATATTAAAAAAATATATATATAAAATTAATATATATATATATATATATATATATATATATATATATATATATTCATGGATGATATAAATAGAAATATATATCACATACCTGATCTTTCTCAAGGCTCAGGATCTGATAGCCACTTGATCTATTGCAGATGACTTTACCATTGGTATCGAATGACAACAAGCGCAACCTGTGGATACAAAAGACATGATTATACACAATTACTGGGATTTTTGGAGATTACATGAGACCTATCCAGAGATAATGGGACACCACTGCCAAGGTTTAGCTTTAGTGACTGAAAGTTATGGGTCTTGAAAAAGAATAAAGATTAAGGCCCACTACTATGGAATAAAAATTAAGTTTTCCCTACTTCCCACCAACCCATCCTACGGGTGTTTTTTTATCATTCAATCATACATAAATTGACCAACAACTGTTACAACATAATACTTGGTGCACAAACGTTTCACACAAAAATACATAGATATTGGTTTGTAATTTAGTGTTCACTGGTACAATGAGTGGAATAATGTCCACTCATTGAATAATGTTAAGTTACCTCAATAGTTAAACCAAGACAAGCAATCCTGCTTTACCGTTCTGCTATACCACCAGCGTCATATACTACTTATTATTCTTGAGCCCTTGGATACATGATCCCCATGTCCCCTGAGGAAGCAGATACTGCGAAACACGGCGGGGCTTTGAGGAAGCTATGCTAAACACTTAATCACAAAACAATTTCTATGTATTATTGTATGAAATGTTTGTAAAGTATTATGTGGGAACAGTTGACCATCAATTTATATTTTATAGAATAAAACTGGGTATACTGAAACTTTTTTCAATTGTACCTTTTGAACCAACCCCTTTAATTGTGTAAACAGACTGATTTACACATCCTCTGCTATTTACTATGGGGTCGGTCCCTTAATTTTCCAGGTGACCCTACAGGTGATCTAATTCAGCGGTCCCCAACCACCGGGCCGCGGCCCACTACCGGTCTGCGGCGGTGTTTTCAGTGGGCCGCGAGTACATGATCCATTATTGAAAACGAAGCGGCACCCAACCACCATCCGTGGACCGCGGACTTTCAAGAGTCCGGAGATTCTCTTCAGCCTTCAGATGGCCACTTGTGGTATGCAGAAGTGACATTACCTCCAGTGTCTGGCTCTGTATGTGACATTGCTGCACACAGAGCTGAGCTCTACATTACCGGCACAATCGCCATACAGTGTGGAGCCAAAACAAAAAGTCAGGAGCCAGGGCCAGAGACATTGCATGCTTCTTTTGCATATTAGCTCTACCTCCTAGTGACTTGGAGTTGAGGTCTGCTTCAAGCAAGATTTTTAGAACAATTTCCTTGGAGCAGGATCTTTAGGTACAGTAAGTGGAGTTCCAAATGAAAGATTATCTGCTCTTACTATGCACCTTGATTTGTAACACTTGATTATATATTAAAAAAATATATATATAAAATTAATATATATATATATATATATATATATATATATATATATATATATTCATGGATGATATAAATAGAAATATATATCACATACCTGATCTTTCTCAAGGCTCAGGATCTGATAGCCACTTGATCTATTGCAGATGACTTTACCATTGGTATCGAATGACAACAAGCGCAACCTGTGGATACAAAAGACATGATTATACACAATTACTGGGATTTTTGGAGATTACATGAGACCTATCCAGAGATAATGGGACACCACTGCCAAGGTTTAGCTTTAGTGACTGAAAGTTATGGGTCTTGAAAAAGAATAAAGATTAAGGCCCACTACTATGGAATAAAAATTAAGTTTTCCCTACTTCCCACCAACCCATCCTACGGGTGTTTTTTTATCATTCAATCATACATAAATTGACCAACAACTGTTACAACATAATACTTGGTGCACAAACGTTTCACACAAAAATACATAGATATTGGTTTGTAATTTAGTGTTCACTGGTACAATGAGTGGAATAATGTCCACTCATTGAATAATGTTAGGTTACCTCAATAGTTAAACCAAGACAAGCAATCCTGCTTTACCATTCTGCTATACCACCAGCGTCATATACTACTCATAATTCTTGAGCCCTTGGATACATGATCCCCATGTTCCCTGAGGAAGCAGATACTGCGAAACACGGCAGGGCTTTGAGGAAGCTATTCTAATCATTGTAAGAGCAAACACTTAATCACAAAACAATTTCTATGTATTTTTGTATGAAATGTTTGTACACAAAGTATTATGTGGGAAAAGTTGACCATCAATTTATATTTTATAGAATAAAACTGGGTATACTGAAACTTTTTTCAATTGTACCTTTTGAACCAACCCCTTTACTTGTGTAAACAGACTGATTTACACATCCTCTGCTATTTATCATGGAGTCAGTCCCTTAACAATTTTCCAGGTGACCCTACAGGTGATCTAATTCATTAGACAAAGTGTATTTTAACCCATGTGGCTATAGAAAATTATGTTTAGCTTTAAATGTTTGTATTTTTAGGTTTATAATACACATTGTGATATAAATATTAAAAACTGTGTACTTGACATGCCAATTATTTAAAAAATAGAATTGAATAGAACATACCTGTATGCAATGTTCCTTTGTGTCTGAAGACTGACTGAGCCATTGCATGGCTGATTAAGGGTGTTCCTTTTAAATATGATATAGCGGTTGGTGTACGTGACTAACAGGTCCAAACCAAAGTTAAATCCAGTCCATCGCCAACAGTACTAGGTAGGAAAAAAAAAAAAACAAAAAAAAACATTTTTCTCAAATGTTAGAATTCTACATAAATGTCAACATGAATATGCATCACATATTACAGTGTTCAAACCAGAAATTATTTTAATTTGGGTGGGAAGAAGATGTAAGTGGGTGGCAGCCCCGGTATTGTGACCCAACTTGTCAGTGACCACCCATAAACAGCCGGGTGGTTATTGAGTGCTGGGTGGTGCACACAGCTAAAAGGGGATGGAAAGAACACTGTATTAGGATAATCTAACCTTTGAATAGACCATAAACAAAAGCTGCAAACATTCACATTACGTAGCAAGATAGAAAAGTCCTCCTAGATTGTAAGCTCTTCAGGGCAGGGTCTTCGCCTCCTCCTGTGTCACTGACTGTATCTATCTGTCATTCGCAACCCGTATTTAATGTACAGTGCTGCGTAATATGTTGGCGCTATATAAATCCTGTTTACTAATAAATATATTTGGATTTCCCTACCTTCCGGCAATGCAGTTTCACAATACAGTTATATACAGTTACAGGTGTAAAATAGTAATACCATGGCTAATAGGAAGGGCCAGTGATCTAAAACAGGTTTCAGGATCTGCATGGCAGTATCAATAACCCCGGTTTGCAAATACATGCGTACACACATATAACCAATATGAATGCTCAAGTATGTATGGACAGAACAATTACAATATAAGTAGTGTTCAAGAGCTCAAGCAGAAAATTGCTCACATATTGTCTATAAATTGACATTAAGATGTGTAATTTACTTCCAGAATCAAGAGAAAAGAATGAGCGTTTATGAATAGAATGGAGTCATTATTGGAGGCTGAAAGGTTTCATTAGCCATGCATATGTCAGAATGATGTACCAGCGTGTAAACAATCAGCCTGTTCTGTCTAAATCCAATCAATATACAGACAGCACATTCAGCCTCTGTGACCTATTTTTTTTTCCCAAACGTTTTATGTGCTGTTCATTTATCATCTTCATATAGTCGATATTCTGATAACTGACCCATAAATACAGAAAATAAAGTCAGACGGCGTGTCCTCAGTCTGTACATTTTCTACCAGCTTAGCTTTTTATTGTTGTCTCGTTAATATTCTTTAAAATACTAACAGGGCATGGAAACATAAAAAATCTATTGAAAAATAAAAATTCTTTAGGACGTCCAGGCATGTAGGCCAGGAGAAAAGGTTCTACTATGCTGTTTGAGTCCACTTGACAACAATGCTGCATTGCTGGAACACATTTGCAGTATTCTTCCCAGAAATGTTTTAAGCTAATGTTCCAGTAACCATTATGTTCCAGTAAGCTAATGTTCCAGTAACACAGCCAGGTAGTTACTAAAAGTGCTGGGCGGTGCGTCCGGCTAAAAGTAGCTGGGGAGAACACAGCATTTGTTATTTTAAAATGCTGCCATATACAATGGCACCCCAGTGCACCTCATGCTGCCATCCTATCAATAACAATGAAAAAACAATGAAATGATCTCTCAACATAACAAATGCAAAAATCCAGCCTTGAAGTCTCTGTCCTAGGACTCATCCATGAACCATTACCCTGTCTACATATTGTTACAAATGGTCTCCACACTAGACAACTGTGTGCATTATGTTTGGGTCCATTTCTGGCCAATCAACATGCAAACAAAAAAACTACAATGTGCAACACAAGAGGTACTTTTACCTACAGAACATAGAAAATCATTTGGCCCCTCTCCCATTCCTACAGCAGTCTAGTTTAGCAAAGGGGCACTCTGCTTGGACCTAGCATTCACGTCTAATGATTGTTTTCAAAAACAATTAACAAACTGGAAACCTCCCTGCTGTGTACCCTAACAGGAGGGCTCAAGATTTACCACAGCTAATAATGTACACAGTGTGGAGTGTCCCCTATTGATTGTCAGTAGCAGGAATGCTCCCCGCTGTTCAGCTTCCTTCTGTGACTGGAACAGAAAAGGAAAAGTTATCCCAGAGCTAAAAATGGCAGCATGGGACATACGAGACATTATGACTCCAGTAGAATACAAGATGTTGTTTGATTGCATGAAATAGTAAATGTGTATATCATATACAAATCCAGAGTTTAAAGCATTTTTTTAAGATAGGTAGGAAGAAATTGTAGATGGGTGGCAGCCCCATTTTTGTGGCCCAACTCTTCAGTAACCACCCAAACACCCTGGTGGTTACTGAAAATTGCTGGTGATGTACCCATCTAAATTGGGCTGGGGAGAATACTGCAGTTATGTGTAAAAAAAAGTACAGCACGCATTTTCTGTTCTGAAGTACAGGTTTAAAAAAATGCATCATGAGATGAACAACACATGTTGTAATATACTGTGTCATTACTTAAAGACCAAAGCAAAAAGGCAGAAGCAGTGTGTGAAATAAGTACACCCTTACCACTTCCACTGTAAATTAGAGAGAAGAAAGGTGCTGCTCATCAAAATCTTATTTACGTACTAATTAATCATAACTAAGTGTGACCACCTCTGTAAAAGCAGATGTTTTGGCAGCTTGCTGGTCAGAAGCATTAAGGTTTGTGTTATCACAATGCCAAGGAGGAAAGACACCAGCATCTTAGAGTAGAAACTGTTACAGCTCATCAACCTAGGAGGGTTTTTTTTTTTTTAGCCATTTCCAAACAATCTAAAAGTCTACAGCGAGAAAAGGCATATAAACTGAAAAATATTCAAGTTTGACAGTTGACAGTTGTGGATTTCCCCCAGAAATTTCACCTAAAAGGTCACACTGCATCGCTCAAGAAAAACACAACGACCTCAGGAGCTCCAAGAGCTTTACAGGCTTCAGTTAGCATGTTAAATGTTAAAGTTCATCACTGAACATGTGTGGCTTGTTTGAAAAGGTTGTCGGGAGAAAGCTTCTTCTAGGAACAATGTTTGGCCATAATGCAGTGCCATGTTTCGGGAAAACCAAACAGAGCATTTCCACACAAACACATCATACCAACTGTGAACTACAGTGGTGATGATTTGGGCTACTTTTTTTGCCACTGGACCCCTTGCAGTCAATAGGTCTGATTTATTAATGCTCTTAAAGCCGGAGAGGACACACTTTCATTAATTAACCTGGGTGATCCAGCAACCTGGAATGGATTTCTTTAGTCATTTGCTAGCAAATGTTTTGAATCCTGGAGCAGATCCATTCCAGGTTTGCTGGATCACTGAGGCTGACTGATGAAAGTGTATTCTCTCCAGCCTTGGAGAGCTTATAAATAAATAATAAAAATCAGGCTCAATGAGTCAACCTTGAACTACTCTGTATTCAAAAGTATTCTGGATTGAAATGCAAGACCATCTGTGTGAAAGCTTAATAAAGGTAATCAGCTAAGCTGATGTAAGAGACAAAGTTATCCAAAAAAACAACAGCTTCAAGTTATTGATACCATAGTTGGTTCTAGAAGTTATTAGATCATGGGAAGTAATTTGCTTTTCATGCACAGCTTCTATATTTTAGCTGTTTGGGTAAATATTTACTTTGTGGAATCTGTTGGGTGTTTTACCGAGGTTTGATTTAAAGAATTTTAGCACCTGCTAGGGATGAGATGATGTTTTTTTTTTTATTATGCCCGGGGAGGTAAAATTGACCGTGTACTCTTATGATTTGATTTATTATATATACAAATTGCTATCTTGGGTTTTACTGAATCTTGGACATTACTGCTCTCACAAGAAATATTAACCTATACCAGGCCTGGGTACCTACAACATAGGGATCAATAAAGTCTACTAACTGCCAGACACGATACCTATAAAAATCATTCATTACATTTTTTTATACAACTCTAACTCACCAAAGATTAAATTTTGTCTTTTTGACAGTGACCAGAAGAAGTTTATTCTTTCCTGATTATATGACAGTAAAATATGAGGAGCTCCAAGGGGGATCATATACTTTTTAAAGTCACTGAAAGTGTGAACATTTGCAGATTACTGCTGGTTGCTTCTTTTATATCCAAAACACCAAAGGCAGCTTCTTTGGTGATACTGCAGTGTCTGCTTTTCCCACCATCGAATGTCTCCATTTGGAAAATAAAGTTTGACAAGAGGAACTTCCTTTTAAAATGGTGCTGAAGGCCTAGAGACTTGTCTACAAATGAGAAACATTTCCCATGTTCTCACAGCACTTATAAATGGAAGCCACGTGTGGTAGGATTAGGGGTGCAAATGTACAACAGCATTAATACAAATCATCAGTACAGATAAACTCGTTTTGCCATTGTTTGCCTGACCCCATTTCGGTACAAATTCAATAAAACTTGATATAAAAATCACTGAGAAGAGAGCAAGATACCAAACAGGAAAAAAATAAATCTACCTCTTTACACACCGGTAAGACAAACATTCAAACCACCCACCAAATATTGTGTAGAGAGGTCGGTCTATCTTGTGTCTCTAAAGCATGGACTCCACAAGACCTTCAAAGGTGTCCTGTGGTAGGTCCTGTGGTCCTCTGGCATCAAGACAATTGCAACAGATACTTTGAATAACATAAATCATACATTCATTGAACTTTGCTTGACTAGTCTGTACATGCCGTACATATATATGATGAACTGTTAGAGACATTATGTAGTTTTACAATTAATCATGTAGCCTCACAATGAACTATTAATATCCTGGTTCTCGTTCTTTTTCTTCTTCTAAATATTGTAGTTTCGGTCTTTCTATCTCTGATATCCCCTGATGAAGCCAACCCAGGCGAAACGTGCCAGTAATGAGATATGTTGATTGCGCTGTAAATTGTCTTACAAAACTGTGTTAATTGATTGTTTTTAATAATGTTGAATATATTAGTAAATATACGTACTTTGATCAGATTTCAGATTATAATTAAATACTAATAAATTTGATTACTTTATCAGTAAAAACTAGTGCCTTTTAAAAGCCTCTCTTTCCCCCCTCTACTTTTCCCCCTTCTCTACATTTCAAATACAAGGCTGGCACTCCCTCAGGTTCACCTGAAGCAACTTTACAGTGTCCGATTGGTTGCTCACCTCCTCAATTGTTGTCTACTTTAAATAAAAGCAACACCCCCTTCCCCTTTCTTCCTGACCCTCCTTCAGTGGGATGACTAGATGGGCCATATTCCCCAAATGTGCATCAGTAAGACTTGGTCACCCTGATCCCATTCAATGTTCTTCTCAGCGCCTTTTAGCCCACAACCCAGTTGTTTTTGGGCGGTTACTGAAAAATTGGGTAACAACAACTTCTCACCCAGGTAAAAAAAAAATTCTTGTGAGAATACTCCCCGTTGTTGTCTCATAGCATATAGAATCATTTAGATTGTTAAAGTTTGGCATCAAGCAGGTTCTTTTTGCAGAAAGAGACAGGCGATGTCCCTCCTGCAATAAGTATTACTACCTGCCTGATAATTGCCCTTCTATCTAAATTTGTTGAGCTGTAATTGTTGCCAGGAAGACCAGGCAATCCCAGCAACCTTTGTGTGTTCCAGGACTAGGACACCTGCATGCCTGCACAGAAGTTACATCATTCCGGCCCAGCCAATTCCGATGGCTAAAGATTAGAATGTGTAAGGGAGAAGATAACAGCACTCACCATGGAACGACGACAGGTGAATAACCCCAGGTTCTGCTTTAAGCTTGACTAGCCATTGCACTTCAAGTACTGTTTACTTGCTGTCCAATATGTCCCACCTTGACAGGTGCCTGTAACCAGACTATTGGCATAACTCCCCTAACCCATCGGGTTTTTAATTTGTTTTGGCTGATCTGGGTATTATTTATATTATACCTAGTATTTATATAGCGCAGACATATTACGCAGCACAAATGTCACTAGCTGTCCCTCAAATGGGCTCACAATGCCTAGTCACATGTCATTAGCACAACCTAAGGCCAATTTTGAAGGTAAGTCAATAAAACCTAACTGCAATTTTTTTTTTTACTGTGGAAGGAAAGCAGAGAGTTCAGAGGAAACCCACACAAGCACAGGGATAACATACAAACTCCATGCAGATAATGTCCTAGCCTAGATTCAAACTTGAGATCCAGGGCTGAGCCACCGTGCTGCCCTTTTGGTCTGGGTACACAAGAGTTCTTAATACTGACCCTTGTATCCACCAAAAGCAATGCATCAAATTGTTCCTTGCTTGCCCAGGAATTGAAATCAAATGTAGAACATATATGTCTTGGGGTTTTAATTGTTAATAAAAAATAAAATTGTATTTTTAATGTTAATCCTAATGAAGTATTGATAATTGTGTAACAAGACCCACCGAAAAGGTTTTCTTGATTTCCTTGGGATGTGGCAGTATGTAAAACGTAGACACCAATTCAGGAGATATACTTTTTTTTTGCCTTTTCATATGAAATGTTCACCATTAGAATGTTATAACCTTCTTAGTTCTATCAATTGTTTTCACTGTCATACTGACCTATATATGACTAATTCTCAGAAAGGCTGCAACGCTGTGCCTAAATATGTCTAAAGTGCTTAAGTAAAATGTCATCTTTAATAAACAGCTATTGTTAAATTCTTCCTCGTATAAGGGGGAAAAAAATAATGGTCTAAAAGAAAAAGGATTTCTTTATCAGAGGAGCAATTGTACATAAATGCATGTAATTTAGGACTAGCAGGCGCTTCCATGGTCTGTCTTACATCTCCATCCTTTGCAAGTCTCCTGCCGCATCGCATGCTGTTGTTCTCCAGTTCTTCTTTATTGATCTCTTGAGGGCTAGAACAGATAATGGGAATATTGGTTTTTGAAACAATGAACCTGTGACTCGCACAGAAAAAAAACAAACCATGAATATACACAAAAGCAACACTCGAAGCTGGAAAAAGTTAAGGTATGTGATGATTAAATGGAACTTGAAATTAAATTTGTGCTGCTTCTTTTTCTCAAAAATCTCCAGCAAAGAAAGCAACGCAAAGCCAATTATATATATACCTAATAGAATTTTCTTACACTGATTTTACCCTTCAGTGGCATCTAAACTGAGTACTTAAAAGTAATACAATTTTGCAATCACATATTTAATTTAAAAGTAAAAAAAAGTGATGGCTTACTTGCTTTTAGATGTGGGGTAGGGTCAAAGAGTGATTTTGTAAAACGTGTTTGAGCACTTTGTAATGAAAACAGAGCTTATCAAACAGTGACTGCAACTCCTAATATTCACTTCCCGTTACTGCATTCATTTAATGAAGTCCCCCCAAATGCTGTAAAACACATTCATGTTGAAGAAAAGGTGGCTTTCAGATGTGTGGATATATATAAATATATATATATATATGTGTAATTGTTCCATTCTAAGTGTAAAAAGTGTAAAAGTAAGAAAGAACTGTCCTGTCAGCCCGGGTGATATCTTTTGCAGCCATTGCATAAATGAGAAATGAGGAAATAAATAAATAGCACTTATAATTATATTATCTAAAAATGTATGCAATTCTTTCTTCATATAAATTGTACAGTATTTCAAAAAGTATTTTGTTATTGTAGGTCTCAAGGTTCCTGATGAAGCAGATGGTGTTCTGCGAAATGCGTTGAACACATTTAAGATCAATGTTAGAGACTTATTGCATTATACAATGGCTATAGGATTTTACTTTTAATTACAAATTTGAAAAATCCGTATTTTATGAATTTTAAATAGCTGTGTGATAACAAAATTGATTAATTGAAATGCCTTAAAAGTCCCGAGGAATGCTTTCATGCACCCTGACTGTAGTTTGTGTCTATGTCTGATGTTCAATTAGGGATGCCAATTCATTTTGAAAAGGCTAACACAGCTGGAAGCATCAAGCTGGCAAAAAAACCCCAAAAAACATTTATTTTTATATAATGCAGCACCCCAGTGTAATGCACTACTCTGCATTGTGGTGCACTGAGATGTATATGAATTGAAGATAAATTGCCTTTTGTTCATTAAAGTTTGGGAAAGTTTAACATGCTTTCTCCCCACATTACTTTAGGCCTTTACATATTTCTAGGAAACATTTGCATAAAAACAAGGATTCTTAGTTTACATATACAGATAGTCCCCGAGTGAAGGACATCTGACATACGGACGACTCCTAAATACTAACGAGGCTTTCCTGCTGGCTGTGTGCAGGATGGAGGCTTGATGGTGGGGTGGAGTTGGTTTGCATGACTTGCAGAAGAAATCTTTTGCTAAATACAGCGGAGATTGTGGGTAATCTTAAGAGCTGAGCTGATCTGTAACATCTTGTAACTCTTTAATGACCAAGACAAACTCTGCAGTTGTTTCTTTTTGCATATCAAAGCACAGCTTGCTCCAGAAGTTAATGTCCAGGCCTAATAAAGTTTTTTATTTTTTTGCTTTTTTGTGATTAGCTCACAGTGAGGATTTTTTTTTTTTACAGTACCTGACAACACACAGCCTAGTATTATGTTGAGACAAACATCTGTCCTAATTGCATTTATTAAAATAATGTACCTGTCCCAACTTACATACAAACTCAACTTAGGAACAAACCTACAGTCCCTATCTCATATGTAACCTGGGGACTACCTGTATTGCAATACTTGATTAGGTAGCATAAACACATATGAGTCCTCTCCCATAAACATTTCTTTGAAGACAACTCAAAGTAAAAATCATGTTTTATTATTCTTTAAATTAGTTTAAAAATAAATAAATAGGTAAGGAAGCCCATACTGCCGCAGCAGTAAAGACCGAATATGAGCACAGAGCCTCTGTACGTCGCCTATTCCAAAAGGTTTTGGGTGGCTTTCTCTGCACATGCCCAAGACCAGGCATGCGCAGAAGGGCCTTTTTCCTGCAATGTGCAGTGAGATGATCAGCACTCCCTCCTGTGCAGTGCGAGATCAGGTGATGTAGCCAGAAAAAGACAGAAGATGGTGGTGCCCAGCACTTTTTCTGCACCAACACAAGGGAGGATTACAGAACAGTGTGGGTCCGACGTAAGGCCACAAATGAAGAGATCGGGGGCTCTATGGAAGGCAAGTGTGATTTTTTTTTCTTCCTGACAGTTCTGCTTTCAGAGCTGTACAGGAGCTTCCAGTGTTAGGGCTACTTACAGATATTCATCCGCTGTTTTCTGTAGAGAGAACCTGTTGGGTCCCTGTTACAGCTCTGCTCCTACATGCAGCCTGGAATAAAGGAGGACTGGACTGCAGGATACCATGGGACAGAATCAAGGACTGCACTGAAAGAATTGAGGGCTCTGTGGAAGTAAATTCAGCTTCAAAAAGCTAAAATCAAGAAAAAAATTTTGCAGCACTGTACATTAAGCACAGACAGGGTTTTGTTTTTTGTTTTTTTAAAGAAAAAGTGTAATCATTCACCAATTTATAGAAGGGTAATGCATGTGCTATATATTTTTCAATTGTTTATTTGAATATCTAAACCAGAACTACACAGTCTGGAGCTTTGCTTTGACGCAACTGCTGCATTTGTTTTCTTTCAGGAGGCTCTGGCATTTTGAAAAGTGTTTCCCAACCTTTCTTTTTTTTTTATAGGGGAATCCTTGAAATAAATTTCAGGTCTTCAGGGAACGTCTCCTATAAATACTATATACACAGCTCACGGTATATTAGTGTGGGGGTCAGTGGGAAGAATTCCTCTTACATTGCTGGCCATTGGGAAGAATGTCATCCTTACAGATAGCCAAAAAGATCATTGGGGTCACCTAAACTGACCTGAGAGTCACAAACTACTCATTGCTCAAGGAACCCCCAGCAACCTCTGGAGGAACCCTGGTTGAGAAACACGGTTTTAAATTCTGCATCCATAAAAGAACATTTCTATCACACTAGAACAGGGAAGAATGTTAAGACTGTAAACTGCCTACCCCTTTCCCTCATTATAACATAGGGGGAGGTGTTTTGTAATCCACAGATTAGGATTGTGATTAATAAGGGTATAACTCAAGAAAAAGTTGCAAGCTCACCCAGAATCGTCTACTGAACTCTAATGACTCTGAAATCATAAATGGTTACACAGATGAGTTCTAACAGAGAACAGCAAAGATAATGCATTGCTAGTTACAAAAAGGCTCTCCATCATTATTTCTAAGTGCCTGCGACACAGAAAACATGGAGCAATCAGCACTGTCCTGCGGCCTTTTGTTTTAAGCAGTCATTCTTCACTCTGTCATTTCCTAGCACAAGGCATCTGACAGACAATAAAAACGTCCTTGCGCGACACTTTTTTTTTTTAAACCCTTTTTGCTCAGAGCCCGAGGTGGCCTTAACACTAAAAGTAAAACTTTTCAGTGCTAGCCAAGAATTTCGCGGTACGGATATTGAGGTCAGCCATGGCTGGTATGAGGAATATTGGAACAACTGATTGTTGAATGATAACACAAGTCAACATATCATTTTCATGATATAATTTTATGTGGTCTGTAGTATTTTTGATGCAGATTTCAAATCTGTGTTCAGTTTTTCTCTCCCATGTCTAGTTTTTCTGATGCAGTTAATTATATATTGTGTGAAATTCGCTATAAATAGCCCTAACGTTTAACAACAGTTCTCTTTTGGCTGGAGACCGTGCCAGTTCCTGTATATTATTATTATTATTATTAATAATAATAATAATAATAATAATAATTAGGATTTTTTTAACACATGATGGACTTGCTTCTGTAAAAGGTGATGAGGAATACGCTGGAGATGCAGCCAGTTACAACCCCGAATCATCTGATCCTGACTGCTTGGTCGATGATTCCAAACCAGACGCCTTTACACAAGCAGAGCTAAATGATCTCATTCGTGATCTAAATCTCCCCAAAGACAAAGCAGAACTTCTTGCTCCAAGGCTTAAGCAGAAGCACTTACATGCAAAGGGTGTAACTAACGCACTACAGAAAACGAAATCATAACTTGACAACGTTTACTAGTGATGGCTCACCGTGCTACGGTCATGATAGAAATGCACTCTGTCACAAAAGCATGTTCCATCTGAATGGCGTATTTTCATTGATTCCTCTAAAAGAAGCTTGAAAGCAGCTCTATTGCATAATGATAATTCCAAACAAAGTTTACCAATTGCCTATTCCGTTAACCTAAAGGAGTTCTATAACAACATGAATTTACTACTTGAAGCAAGCCAGTATAAAACACACTAGTGGAACATCTCTGGGGATCTTAAGGTCATTGGCTTGCTAATGGGAATGCAAGGAAGATTCACAAAATATTGACGTCTCCTATGCCTGTGGGACAGCCGATCTACGGGACACCATTCTGTCAAGCGTAATTGGCTACCAAGGACATACTTATAAGCCCGGAACAAGAAGTATCAAGTTTCTGCCACTGGTTGATCCACATAAAATATTTCCGCCACCCCTCCATATCAAGTTAGGTTTTATGAAGAACCTTGTAAAGGACATGTGTAAATCAAACTCTATGGGTTTTCAGTACATTGTTGAGAAGCACTGCAAAAATGAAGGAAGGGATATTTAGAGGGCCACAGATTAAGTCTGTTTTGCAGGATGATGTTTTCAAACAATCTCTCTCAGCAGCTAAACTCGAAGCTTGGGATGTATTCAAGTGGTTGTGTGAAAATTTCCTGGGCAACCATAAGTCTCCTGCATACAAGGAAAGAGTTCAGAATCTGCCCGTTTCATACCAGAAACTGGGTTGTTGCATGTCATTAAAAATACATTTCTTGCACTCACATCTAGAATTCTTCCCAGAAAATCTTGGCATGGAGAGTGAAAAACAAGGAGAACGTTTTCACCAAGACATTCAGTTAATGGAGCACCGCTACCAAGGTTTCTGGAATGAAAGTATGATGGCTGACTACTGCTGGATGCTGTGCTAGGACAATCCAGACAAAGAGTACACAAGAAAAGCATACTCTAAGCATTTCTGAAGAAACAATGGTGCCTGACTGACACTGTTCAGTAGATCTATACCAGTGTGCCTTATGGTACTTCACACTCAAGATCTATTAAAATACATGCACGTCCAATGTTAACTAAATAGTACTCATAACTGAGTAACTGTACGTGTTAGGGAAAAACTGAAAACAGATCTGAAATCTGCTGGAAAAACAGATTTAGAAAAGTTTGCAGTTTTCTGATGATCAAAACTAATGACAATGACCCAGAACACACGGACAAGGCAACAAAGGAGTGGCTCAAGAAGAAGCACATGAAGGTCCTGGAGTTGCCAGTGTGGAGCTTTTTTTCACAAAACTTTATATTCTGATAATCTCTATGCAAAGGCGCTTAGAGAATTCTTTCTATTTTCAGATTTTGCTTTGAATTACCGCGTCTCCGATGCCTGGGGATTACTACTAGAACTATTTCTAGAACTCTGCACCAAAGATTTGTGCCATGGATTGGTCTGGGCACTTCTTACTCCTTGAATGGAGAAATCTTGTGATGCTAACAAGACTTAACACCGATAGCGAGAGTCAGACGGCGCTGGCAGCCAGACGTGAGGATAATCTAACCGTTACATGAGAGGTATTTAACTGCAAGCCCTTCAATTATTCATAAAGACAAAGCTGTGCTGAAGGGCTCCAGAAAAGATTTTAATATTAAAAAAAGATCAAAGATGGTTTCTATATTTTGACGAGCAGAACTGATGTAATATTTCTTTCAGTAGCTCGGAAGAACTTTGTGGTCACTACAAAGCAGATATTTGTTTTCCAACTAAGGTTTCAAATAGCTATAAAAACGGGCCAACTTTTGTCAGCTCTATCAAAGAGGACCTATCACCAATATTTTTACCTTATATAAAAGGGTAGATAACACTTATATAAAGCAAAAATTCTCTTTTTTCAAAAAAGGGAAATCTGCTCCCCTTCTGTCTTTATCACTGTGATTAAGACAGAATGAGAAGGCAGAGCCTTCTGGAAAACGAATGTCACGTATCCAAAAAGCTGTGTTCGAGCCTTTATTTATTTCGACTTTATTTCGACTGTGTTCGACTTTATTTTTAAGCTGGGTGGAAAGAAATAGTAGATGTAGGTAGGTGGTGGCCCCTGTATTGACACCCAACTCTTCAGTAACCACCCACAAAACAGCCGTGTGGTTACTAAAAAGAGCTGGGTGGTGCATCTGGCAGGGGCTGGGGAGAACGCTGCGGGAGGCTTCAGGGTATGCAGAAGGGGCCTGCAATGGGGATGTCAATCACATGCATGTGCAGTGGCATTTTCTTTCCACTGCGCAGTGTGAGATCAGGTGACATAGCCAGAAAAAAGAAGAAATATGGTGGTGCCTGAAACAGGGGGAACTCCAGGACGGCGCAGGATCGTGAGAAAAGCTCCGGAGGGATTAAGGGCTCTGCAGAAGTAAAAGGTAAGTGAGATTTTTAAAATATAAAGCAGTTCCGCTATAATACGAAAATTCCTACAATATGGAAACAATAAAATACAAAATGAAGATTTTTGGGGTGTACACAATTGGCCATGGAGATGAGAGAAGCTTGACCACAATGATCAGACTACAAGGTCACAATATGTATCTCCAAATGCACAACCCTACAGCTTCTACAGCCTCTACCATGAATGCTAAATGCTAAAACTAAACAGTTTTTGGTTTGATACCACCAGCTGCGTTTCTTTATTTCCACTAAACTCAAAATGACGACTGTCCCTACTCAATACGCCTTCTTTGAAAAGTCATGTCAATCTCTCAAAGCTTTCAAGGGGTAGAATTTCTGTGAACCACTTGGCTTTAGTTGGCCCATCTGGAAACTTTTCTGTATGTTTCAACGGGAAGCAAACCTGGGAGTTTCAAGAGTGGCAAGAATTAGCTAACTCGTTAACTAAAGTCTCTCTTAAAACATTTCCCATTGAAATAAATTTAGAAAAAAAATGATGCTGGGATGGTATATGGTAGCACCTCTCATTCATAAATTCAACTCCAGATATCCCTTCCCTCGGTTTTTGAAGATGCAGCCAAATAGATACGAGTTCTCCATGTTTGGAAACAATGTCCCAATATACAGAGACTTTGGACTAGGTGGTACAGCCTTATTCAGTTACACCAATATACCAAATCCAATGAAGAGTGCTAACTTTTCAGACCATGATGAATTGCTTCCCAGGTCAATATTAGGTTTGACAGCCCATATCTTTTTAGCTGTCAACATTACAATTGCTAGATATTCGATAACTGCCTCTATGCTATTATATTTTACACCAAACAAAGTCATATGTCCAGCAAAAGTAAAACATCAATATGTTGCTTTCTGACAAAGCTCTAGCATTCACTACATGGAACAGAGATACATAATGTACAGAATACAGAATGTGTGATCTACTTACCCAGTGTCATTATCCTGCTCGGCACGGAGCATAGTGAACCACTGCTGCTTGTACACAGAGGACAGCCAGTCTGAAAGACAATGGAGAATAGGGATTTAATTTTTCTGACAAACATTTCGAAAAAGTCAGAGATAGTGGTCTAAATAGACAAAGTAGCAAGGGGCAGCTTTGAACTGTGGGCAGCAAATGAGGGCTTACAACAAGCTATCTGCTATAAGTATGCTGTGCAAATCCCAATCTAGTTCAGGAGAGCAGTGCCTG
The DNA here is from genome assembly GCF_032062135.1 of Pyxicephalus adspersus. NCBI lineage: Eukaryota > Metazoa > Chordata > Amphibia > Anura > Pyxicephalidae > Pyxicephalus > Pyxicephalus adspersus. The sequence goes on from NC_092859.1 coordinate 154,357,446, forward strand.
ATTGGCTGGAAATACAAAGTGCCACAGTGTGTGTGCCACTCCTTTGTTGCCTTGGCCGTGTGTTTTGGGTCATTGTCATGCTGGAATACTCATTCACCACCCATTTTCAATGCCCTGGCTGAGGGAAGGAGGTGATCACCCAAGATTAGACGGTACATGGCCCAGTCCATTGTCCCTTCGATGCAGCAAAGGTGTCCTGTCCCTTTAGCAGAATAACACCCCCAAAGCATAATGTGTCCACCTCCATGTTTGATGGTGGGGATTGTGTTCTTGGGGTCATAGGCAGCATTCCTCCTCCTCCAAACACGGCCAGTTGAGTTGATGCCAAAGAGCTCAAATTTGGTCTCATCTGACCCCAAAACTTTCAGCCAGTTCTCCTCTGGATCATTCAGATGTTCATTGGCAAACTGCAGACGGGCCTGTACATGTGCTATCTTGAGCAGGGGAACCTTGTGGGCTCTGCAAGATTTCAGGCCTTCACGGCGCTGTGTTACCAATTGTTTTCTTGGTGACTATAGTCCCAGCTGCCCTGGGATCATTGACAAGTTCCCCCTGTGTAGTTCTGGACTGCTTCGTCACCGTTCTCATGATTATTGCAAATCCACGAGGGGAGATCTTGCATGGAGCCCCAGACCGAGGTAGATTGACGGTTATTTTGTATTTCTTCCATTTGTGAATTAACGCGCCAATTATTGTCACCTTCTTACCAAGCTTGTTGGCGATAGTCTTGTAGCCCAGTCCTTGTGTAGGTCTACAATCTTGTCCCTGACATTCTTAGACAGCTCTTTGGTCTTGGCCATGGTGGCTAGTTTGGAATCTGATTGATTGCTTCTGTGGACAGGTGTTTTTTTATACAGGTACTGTAACAAGCATGGATTAGGAGCAATCCCGTAGAGAGGATGCTCATAATCTCAGTTGGTAATCTGCATACAGTGAAGACACCTGGGAGCTCTGACTTTTGAGCACTGGGTTTTTGAGGGTTCTTTTGTTGTTATTCTGTCTTTCACAGAAACAATAAACCTACCATTACAATTATATAGACTGGTCATTACTTTGGGCAAACGTACAAAATCAGCAGGGGATCAAATACTTCTTTCCCTTACTGTATGCACTACATTAGAAATACAGGAGAGGGGAAGTGTGAATGAACGAATGTATTGTTACGTAGAACTAGAAAGTTTTATTTTAAAATGAGCAAACAATGACATTAATCATCTTTAAGCATAAAATATACATCCAGCCAAAAATCTTTAAGAATATATATATATATATATATACACACACCCCGTGTTTCCCCGAAAATAAGACACTGTCTTATATTTTTTTTGGCTCCTAAAAACACACTAGGTCTTATTTTTGGGGTATTTTTGGGAACCAAAAAACATTTAAATGTAATCGAAACTATGAGGGATTAAAAAAAAAAAAAAAAAAAAAAAAAAATCAGTAATAAACCGAACGCTTACACCTTATTAACAAATTCAAATAGGAGTTTCAGCTTAATTGCACTGTATATGCATACATACATTCTGTTAGAATTTGGAAGGAATCTGTTACATGATTGTATTGCCAATGATGGCCTGAGCATTTATCCAGATGTTTTCTTTTCTAAGTTATCATAAAAGATCACCTCCATACTATAATGGCAGATACGTCTTCTAAGCCATGCAAGACAAACAGAAAATGCATATTTCATAGACAGATTATACCGCAGGGTCTACGGGTATAAAGCACCAACAGATGTTACATAACTGCAATGGCAAAGGTCCCCTGCAAAGGTACAAATTCTACAGGCTGAATTACAGCACAGCAGCCTGGAAATGGGAAAACCCAGAGCTTTGTGGGATACCAACATCACATATCCCAGGAGGCTTCAGGCTGCTCCTTCTACGCAAGCAGGGTGTGAAACACATAAAATGTAAAGTAATATGATTGTAACATCACAGTCACATTTTTAAATTTGTTTTATTTGTAAATGTTCAATTTTGTTCTCTAAAGTTTAAAATCTTTGAGATGTGTTGTACCTGAAAAGCCCCACTTGTTGGTCTGGTTATACAATTCATAAAAACAATTTCATAATTGCTGAAGCATGTAAAGCATTTCTAAGTTGTGATATGAATACATTAATCAAGACCTATTTATTGTTCTTGACGCGTTTCGCAGTTACTTCATGTGCTTCAGAAGAATGTGTGAGGTAAAATGCTATAGTTTTTCACAAACAATTTTGGAATGTTTTTATGGATTTTTAGTGTCATTGTGGTGTCAATGAAGTTCCGTATGAAATTTTCAATTTTTGGATTTTCTAGGGGTCAAAATATTCTTTACTATGCTTTGTATAAATGACGTTATAACATTATGGCCATTTAATAATTGAATTCTGTGGTGGCAACTCCTCCAGTGTACCAAAAATATCTGGGGGAAAAAAAATTACCAAAATGTTTATGAACATGCCAGCTGCTTGTCAGGATTTAAATTAACGATATATGGACAATACACAATGATATTCCCCATACACTGTGTGCTGGGTGTAATATTTAGCATTCGTTATTTATTATGGATAGACACTGCAGTAAACCAATTATCAGTACTGTGTGTATCATGTTTTAGTGTCTGGTATTATTTATGTATATATGTTGCCTAACAGCACTTATTCTGCACAGCATCACTTCTCTCGATTTGCAGTCTGTATGTATGGATAATACATAATTCTATAATAAATATAATAATAAATCTATAATTCTGTATCCTGGATGTCATTTTCAGCATCTTGCTTTGTTTTCCCCCTCTACAGATTCTGCCTAATTATACTTTGCTTGTTCTGGGTATACATATTCGCCCAATTCGTTGAAATCATTACCAAGCAGACTGATTTGCTGTGATTTTGAAGAACCACCTATATGCATTGTGATAGATAACTATACACAGACGCTGTTACGGACCATTAGGTTTACTTTGCAGCTATATATTCAGAAGAAATTGATGAAAATGTAATCAAATGCAATACAGAATGAGCCAAGGAATTAACCATGCATAAATATTCCAAATGGACTGGAAGTGCCGAAAAATGATGTTTTGTGTGCGTGCATGCCGTCACGTATGTGCAGATCATCATATGTAAAAGAAAAGCAGATATAAATGAAAGAATATACATTTACTTATATAGCATAGCAACCTCATGGAGAAAAAGAAAACAAACTTTGCAGCAGTAAAAATGTTAGCCACTTGTTACTTATTTTCTAACACCCTAAAAAAAAAAAAAAAAAAAAAAAAAAAAAAGGAACAATGGTGGAAAATCTATACAGGAAGTGAATATGAATATTTTTGATTGAAAGGCACAGAAATTAGAGATTTATGGGCTACAATGATTTCTAGTTTAGCGTTTCTCAACCCTTATAACTTGGGGGAAGTCCTTCATATAATTTCCAGGTCCTCAGGGAATCCCTTCAATATTATCCACAGATCACAGTACATCAGTGTGGTGGTCAGTAGGAAGAATGTGTCACTGCTCATTGCTCAAGGAACCCCTACTAGCCTCTGGAGGGACCCTAGGGGTTCCACAGAACCTTGGTTGAGAGAAACTGGTCTGGTCCATTGCTCTTCCCTATAGAAAACGTACATCAAAATGGTTTTAATGCACCATTCTTAGTATTATGAATATGTTAATTCATTAAGTTTTCCAGTGGGAATGCAGACCACAATGAACAGTGGGTAATGCCTACACGTAGCTTTTGTTTATTGCTGTACAATCAGATTCCCCGGTCTCTTTGCCGAACATCTATCCCCACTTCAATGTTCAATTAGGCCTCTTACTTCTGTTTTCTGTTCGTAAATGCTTCTAAACCTTCTGATAATGCTAAAGTTTGAACTATGCTGGCTGCCTGGTACAATGCTTTGATTTGCAGGCTACTAATTTTTGGATTAAAAAGGACATTTAAAAGTTTACCTTCTACTAAGTACAATGTAAAAGCAGAGGAGGACACCCCCCACCCCCACCTCTTCAAAATGGACATTTGGGTGAGGGGGAAACTTTCCATTAGGCAAATCTCAGCACAGAAAAAAAAACTAATTGAAGCAATTTAACAGCAGCAGGTGGAACAATGAAGTACAATAGGCACCATTAGGTATTAGAGAAGTGGTAACTCCACTATCATTTGTCAGTCCTGACCAGCATAAATTAAAATGTTCCTGACAAGCTGTTCATTTTTATGTATTCTTTTTTAAAACACTTTTGAGTTCTGTTAGCTGAAGGTTTTTTCATGAATTTAGTATAAGTCGGAATGGGTTACTAGAGTAGGTATAAGGGAAAGTGAAAAAAAAAATTGCAAAGCTTACAAACAATAAGTGCTTTTACTGGTGCAATATGTGAGATTTCCTGATTTAGTGCCTGTGTAAGAATGTTACATATTGATTTATGATTGCATTTCACCAGCAAAGAGAGACGATTACAAAAAGAGACAAATTGCATGCTGAATAAAACCAGTGTAATGCTTACTAAAAGGACAATTTGTCTCATTGCTGTGATTTAAATAACAGTTTATTATGTGATGTGATTATTCGGTAATATGATTATAGTACATTATTTAGTTTGCATTAAAATAGACTGGTAATTACCACGTGTTTAAACTAGATAGTGAAGGAAAAGTGAAAAGTTGTAGTTGAACTCTCTAAGGAAAGCTTTATGTATATGCCTCAGAAATCGCCCATATTCCACCAATATACACACCACCATGCCTATATGATTATTAATACTATTATTAATAATAATGATAATAATAATAATAATAATAAACAGTATTTATATATCACCTACATATTACGCAGTGCTGTACATTAAATAGGGGTTGCAAATGAGAGACCGATACAAACAATAACACAGGAGGAGGAGAGGACCCTGCCCAGAAGAGCTTACAATCTAAGAGGAGGTGGAAGTATCACACAATAGGAGGGGGATATGGATTGGTGGGTAAGTACTGAGGGTTTAAAAGACAGAAAACGACGGGTAAGTGAGGTTGAAGTGTAGCATTTTAGAACGCTTTTAAATGAGCAGAAAGTAGGAGCAAATCAAATAGGACAAGGAAGACCATTCCAGAGAGTTGGGGCAGCTCTAGAGAAGTCTTGGCGCCGTGCGTGTGACAAGGTTATGAGAGAGGAAGCCATTAGTAAGTCATTGGAGGAGCCTTCTCTCAACATTGCCCTGCACCTTATGGATTGTTACACATCCAGGACTAGACAGACATTCATCAAACATTCTTCGAGCAATTTTGGCTAGGATACAAATGTGATCCTTACCCTTACGGAGTGTCTATGCAGAGTGCCCAGTGATATTACTGCTACGATGTCAGATGAAGAGGATGCTCCAAGCTCGTGAAAGGAGCACAAATTGATGACTCTGGTGGTCAGTTAAATATACTGAACTTTTCTATTTTGCCACAGCCAGACATTACCGGACTCATTACAAAGCTTGCAACTTAATATTTATTCTTTCACTAATTCTGCTCTCCACAGGTTTACAGCACTTTACCAATTAATTCTTACCTGAAGGGATTAACGCATCCCGTTCAATAATTCTCGCCGATGCCAAGTCACTGACGATGTACTTCATTCGTAAGTACTTAAAGACTGGCACAAATGGGCAACCCTGCTCAGTTTCTAGTAATGTAATATTACTTTCTTCCAAATCTACAAGAAAAAAAAAAATCACAGGTAAGCATTTTGCATCGGCTTTTCTCAAGTCTCAGAGTCCCCAACAGCTTCAACAGAATTTCAAATACAGGTTATTTTTATGAATCTCAAAACAAATAGCCAAAAACCCAACCGGGTGAAGGTAATGAGGTCCACGGCTGATTAACTGTGTTCTATGATAAAAGAATGGGGATTGTGAATATCTGTAAGTGATAGCACAGTAAAGCTCTGTACACAATATAAAGAAAAACAAAGGTTTTATTTTTAACCTTTGAAGAAATTGAAGATCCTACAAGAATATTTTGGCTTTACAAAATACAGCTTACCATACAAAAGAACTTTATACACTGTCGCTTTTTTACATATCAACTGGGTATTCATTAATTTCTTATGAATAATTATTGCTGCACTCCAGGTAAAACAATGCCACAACTTCCTTTACAAAATAACAAACAGCACCTAGACAAGCCTCAAAACATCTGGAACAAAGCCCTTTGGATTGACGAGACCAAAGTTTAACTTTGAGGTCACCATAAAAATACATTATTTGGAGAGGATGTAAATGTTCACTAAAAGTATAGCAATGCTACTGCGAAACATGGCAGTGGATCCCTGACGTCCTGGGGCTGCATGAGCTGTAGGGGGAACTCTGATCGCAAAATGAATGCTGCATGTTACCTGAAAATGTTTGTGGAAAAATTGCATCCATCGGTTCAGAAGCCGAACATGAGATGTGCTTAGATCTTCTGACAATGATCCAAAACGCAAATTTAATCCAGTGATGGATGCAGAAGAAAAAGCAACTGAAGGTGCTAGAGTGGCAATCAGTCTTTTCACCTCAGAGTCAATGAGTGACTTTGGGGAGATTTCAACTGTACGGTAAATGCAAAACAATCCCCCCCAAAAAAAAACAATGAGCAGCTTTACCACCATAGAAAATGAAGGGCGTCATTCGCAACTATCTCAATGGACTGCATGCAGTCTATAAAAGTGGAACTCACCTTTTTTATACAAAGTTTATACTCACCTGCCCCCGTTGTGGTTGCTGCCAACTTCTTGCTTCCTTTCTTCCTTGTTTCAAAGTTTGGCCAGGCAGGGAAAACAGTGCATGGGAGTTTATTCAGTCCTGGCACCCACAGGGAAAGCCATGCAGAGCTGAGTATTCCAGCTGCACATGCAGCGACAACAAATTGAGCCTATTTGTTTCAAGTGGAACTTAAGTTCCACTTTAAGGAGACAATACACAGTACAAGGACTAAGGAAACGCAAACTTTTGAACAAAAACTATCTTGTTTTTTATTTAATGGTTGTGCTGTTCCGGGATGGCTTATACTTTTATTTGGATACCGGTAAAAGTAAATAAATGTGCTTTGCTGAATGGCTTATGTTTTCTGTAAAGAATAGTACTATAATATAATAATATAATAATATCTTACAAATTTTGCTAGGGAGGGGAGGGGATGCTGAAGTATGAACAGAACTGTACTTTCCTGCAATCCAGGTAAACGCACTGCATCTCTATGTAGAAATACCCAGGAATATATATTTCACCTATACTATGATGGAATATGCCATTTTAGGTCACTCACTATTTACAAGGAACCAAAAAATAAAAAAATAAAAAAGTCGCAGCTGATCAATTTTCCAATAATAAATGAACTTGAACTGAACTGGCATTATAAAAATAATTTGTACAGAATAAATCTAATAATGGTCTCATACTGACCAGGTATTGATTGTTGTTATAAATAAGCGCTCAGAAAAAAAGTGCTTAGTGGCATTTGTAACCAACCAGAGAAAAAGGTTGCTCTGATGTGCGCTATGAAATCTGTATGCAAAGGTAGTAATGAAGAAACACAAGCTGGTTGGAATGAAAATAACCTAAAATTTAGATTTGTCGAATATCAATGGAAAAGAAACAGAGCTGCCCCCAAAATGTGGTACTATACTGACACCCTGAATGGGTACTACACTTGGCAGGGATGAATGGGTAAAGTAACCGATTGGTGTCAGGACCTGGCTGGATAGTATTACCAGGGCTGTGATCCAAATGTGATACAAGGAAGGAAAATAAATGACAGAATGGTATAGACAATTATTTGCTTCCCATGCAACTTTCTAATTCTCGTAAAATTTTCATTTAGTTACTGTGACAAAAGAACACTGCAGTGGTCTTGAAAAGTGGGTTCATCTCCTGTTCAGCAAATTAGCAACCAGGGAAAGAAAAGAGAATTCCAATTTTGGCAGCCCATATACTGTTTCTAACTGGGCATCACCATACAGGTTTTCATTCCCATCAGATATTGATTACACCACTGGTTACCCCCTCTAGAAGAAGCATGTTTCCGAAGGATCCTGAAACACTGACTACTCTACTGGTTTCCCCATCTTCAAAGCCAATGGTCTGATCCGAATCATGTAAACAGCAATCTACCCTGGGTGGGCATTTTAATTCATCATTTCCTCTGGACCATGATGTCCTACCATGACCTAGGCAGACTCTAATTTTGTCTATTTGAGTAGGCCAATAATAGAAGACACCAACCTTTCCTGCGCTTGGAGAACCATGCATCTGCTTCAGACAGAAGTTGTTTTAGGGATCCATTCCAGGAAGGCACTAATTGAAGGAACATCCACTGAGGAAAGGAGAAATACATTAATAGAACTTCCAACAAGAGAAAATATAAACTGTTAATATTATTTATTTAGTGCTAACATATTACGCAGTGCTGTACAAAGTCCATAGTTATGTAGCTGTCCCTCAAAGAGGCTCACAATCTAATGTCCCTACCATAGTCATATGTCATTACCATAGTCTAAGGACAGTTTAGGGGGAAGCCAATTAACACAACTGCATGTTTTTGTAATGTGGGAGGAAACTGTTGTGTCTAAGAGAAAACCCACGCAAACACAGGGAGAACCTGCAAACTCTATGCAGATGGTGTCTTGGCAGAGATTTGAACCTGTAAACTAGCGCTGCAAAGGCCAGAGTGCCACCCAATGACATAGGAGTCACACAAATATGCCTTTTGTCCACAAGAGACCATATGATTTAATACCCTAGTGCAAAAAAAAAAAAAAACCAGTGCAGAGAAAAAAAAAAATCAATCATGTAATAATAGATTATATTACCTTAATGCTTATTGGTTCTGCATGAAAAAAGTGTTCCTAGTACGAATTGCGCTTAAAGGGGACCCATCAAAAAAAAAATTTTACTTTACATAAAAGGACCATGGCAGTAGAATGGGAGTGCAAAGCTTCTTAGGATACCTACGTCACACATCCCAGGAGGCTCCTGGCTGCTCCTTCTGTGCATGCCAGATCTTAATGATTCATAAAGAATTCTATGAATATATTGGCTGATACCTATTGAGGAAAGGTTCCTCAAAAGTCCATAACATTATGTTTTGTAACAGACAGAGCTGTCAATACAGAAAGTTGCGGACATGACTAGAGGCTGACTGACCAGCTCCAGGCCATATGAATCAGCAGAGACAATGCGGATGGCCACACCAACATTTTTTTATATCACTATAAAGCAGGCACAAACTACATGAAAGTGACAAAATGACCTTGAACTTAGGAGAGTAGCATTATTGCCAGGCAATCACAGGAAACCGCATTAGGTGGATTTCATCTGCAGGATTTTTGTAATACTTGGTAACTTCTTTTGACACTGGAACATGTTCTTCTGTTGGAGCCCTCCTCCTTGCCGGCGGCCCTTATGGAACTGGTCGCAGAGAAAGCCAGAGCATTGAACTGGAATGGCTTTACATGGTGTTCAACAGGTTTGGCTTCAAGGGCCAGTTTGTCTCTTATTCAGTCCATGTACTGCTCCCCATAGGTGCAAGTACATGTAATGGAGGTGCTCTTCCATGAGTAGAAATACGAGGCAGGGTGCTCCCTTTGCCATTGCTTTTTAACCTGGCTACTGAGCCATTGGCCCGTTGCCCGTTTAAACCCATCATATTCTTGGGCATCCACATGGGACATTAAAGTTGAAATCTGCCTTATTTGTGATGATATCTTGTTATCTCTTAGCGACCCTGGGAATATCACCTCTTTTTGAAGAATTCCTGGTACTCTGTATGAATCACTGCAAGAGCAAATTGCTTTTGTTAAAACATGCCAAGCCGGATGAGACTTCGCCTTGGTCCAGACATTTAAGAATCAAGGTGGCTGCCCACCATATAACCTACATAGAGGTCCTGGTCCTCTGGTGCTCCCCTGATAACTATTCCCTCAATTACCGACCATTGATAGTCAAGATTATTATACAACTCTCCTCCTGGAGAGCACTTACGCTTTTCAATGTTAGGCAGATGTCATCTACTCAGGATGATTAGATTTGCCTGTCTACTATATTCAGAACTTTTTCTATTACGCCACTCTGATGTCAAACTCCAAACTCCAGAATTTTCTAACTTCATTTGGAGAGGTAAGACACCCATAGACACGGGGAAATTTTTCCACCCATAGAAATTAGCGAAGAGCCTCAGGGATACCTATGTCACACATCCTGGAAGGCTCTTGGCAATTTTGGGCATGCACAGAAGGGGCATTTTTTTCTACTAAGGGGAAAGAAATACTGATCTCACGCATGTGCAGTGAGATTGGCTCTTTTTTTACCCTTTTGCGTGGGCTACGTCATCAGATCTCACACTTGCGCATTGCAAGATCGCGTAACGTAACAAGACCAGAAAAGAAGAATTAAGATGGAGGCACAGAGAGGATTCCCAGGATGGTGCGGGACCATATTGCAGAAAGGTCCAGCGTCATGAGGATCTGCGGGATTAAAGGTAAGTGTGATTTTTTTTCTTTTACTTTAATCTTCCAAACTTACGTAAATACAATTTGGCCTGTATGTTACACCATGTCAAGGATTGGTGGCATGGGGCCTCATAACATACTGTCCGGCTAGAATCTGAACTCCTTAGTGACTTTCAGTTTACTACACTCTAACATGTCTGATTTATAAAGGTGCATTAGGCGGAATGTCTTATGTAGTGATACACTTATTGCTAGGAGAAAGACGAAAAAATTGGGGGTCTCCTCACGTTCTAATGGGATGTCATAATTGCATTTTAGCAGAAAGTATTTCAGTCCGATGCTTTCTTTGATTAAATTCACATCAACACGAGCCAGCCTTGAGTATCTAACAAAGTGTTTTTCATTTACCAACTCAAATTGAGTGGCCTGAAACAATGCCAAGAGAAAGAACAGTTGTGAACTGGATACGTTTCATTTCTTTTCAGCCTTTAATTTAATGCTGCGGTAAAGACATTATCTTATGATGGTCTGGGACAGTTAACATGATTACAAAGCACAAAGCTGCATTATACGAGTGCTGACGCAGTGTCTTTCACTCAGCATTTTCAAAGCTTGCTTGTCTAGAGCAGTAAAATCAAAGTGTCATGAAAATCAACTGTCACTATATGGACAGATGTGGAAAGGTGTAAAAGTATGTGTGCTGCAAAAATTGAAATTTTTACCTTTTTTAAAGCCGTGTATACATCCATTTCAACCTGCATTACGAGAAGGTCAGGTGAAGAGATCAGCTGCTTGATCATATTGATGCTGCAAAACACAAACACCATTAGGACAAAATAAGTAAACTTTTCTTAAAGAGCACAAAGGAGCATAAGGAGCTTTTGGTACACACAACCACCAGGATGCCAATGCAGCACATTCTCTGCTCATTGTACACAGTCCATATACACTGCTGCTTTGTTCTGGAAAATTTAAAGTTATAATTTTATTATTGAAACAAAAGCTTTCTACAGCTTCAACCAGAACCAGCTTTGCATGTGGGCCTTCATTGCTGTGGATAGGAGGAAAGTGGTATAACCAATGTTTTCTACCTATCTAGATTGTCAATTAGCAGACAAGCTTGCCCACTCATCTTATTGATTGCAGGTCTGTGTACAAAGGCTTGTTAAGAGATCATTAGGATATCAAAAATTATCAAAATTAGCAGCATGAATGTGCAGACTGACAAGTCCCCAGCCCTACATGATCATTGGCTGCAAGATGTGGTTGCTTGATTTTGCAGTATTCAACCTACTTTTTGTGGGCAATCCCTATTGGCTGCCCAAGTGAATTTAACAGAAGAGGTTGCACAAATTGTATTTTTGTGGGGCCTCAATTGGAAAAGTTAAAATACGGACAAGAGTACACAAGTTGTGTTGTACGGACAAGAGTACACAAGTTGTGTTGTACGGACAAGAGTACACAAGTTGTGTTGTACGGACAAGAGTACACAAGTTGTGTTGTGCGTACAAACAATCAGGCAGATCTGATTAGGAGCCATCAACTGTTTGGGGGATCACCAGCATAATCCTGTGGTTTATGCTATAATAAGGGCAGAATCACAGTCACATGTGTGCCTTGTCCTGGGACGGACATTCTAGTTCATACCAATCAGTAAAATCAATTGGACTACCCCCATCAAGGCAAAACTTTCACCGATGAGTAAATTGGCGAAAAGCCTGCCATGGCTCTTTATGACAACTCACACCATAGTGGATATGGATGGGGGGTAAGTAGTGAGGGATTAAAGTGACAGAAGAAGATGGATAGATGAGGTTGAAGCGTTGAGTTTTTCTTAAATGAGCATTAAGTAGGAGCAAGTCCAATAGGATGAGGAAGACCATTCCAGAGAGTCGGGGCAGCTCTACAAAAGTCTTGGAGCCGCGCGTGTGACGAGGTTATGAGTGAGGAAGTTATTAGTAGGTCCATTGGAGGAGGGAAGAGACCAGCCGGGGGTATTTTATATCAGTCAGAAAGGTAAGAGCTGTGGAGGGATTTGAAAGCAAGGCACAGGAGCTTGAATTTGATCCTAAGGGTAAATTGAAGCCAATGAAGAGAAATATAAAGAGAGGCAGCAGAAGAGGTGGGAAGGATGGATAAGCCTGGCTGCAGCAATAGGAATAAATGCTCGAAATTACTGTAAACCATCAGACATCACATTTAGAGCAGGTTAGAAAATTATATGGCTGACCAACTGTTCTGGAAGGATTTTTATAGCTGCCTAGGCACCCTTCCTGGCACTACCCCAGGTTAATTTCCTTGACAAGTAATAAATATGGGAAGGTAGGCAGCCTTAAGCAAAGTGAACAGCAGCTAGTTCTTGCAGTTCTGTCACTGGGAGATAATCGCATGTTGTGGCATAAAGATATCTTTTGAAAAAAAGAAATCTTTCAGCCTGGAAGTAAAATGCAGCACAAAGGCCATTTTTCTGTAGGACTTGAAGATTGAACATCTGAGACTAGCAGCAATGCCAACATGAAAATAAACAGCTGCAAACACACAAAGCTCGCCATTATTCCTGAAGGCAATATGTTATTAGGGGATTAAACACCTTCTTTGTAGTGTGCGGAATGAACACCTCAGGCGTTCAAGGCTTCCATCGAAATCAGGTTTAACGTCTATATATTTGAACATCTCCCGGCCTGGGAATCATCAATCACGTAATGGCTTGATTATGCCCCATGTTGGGAAGTCTTTGGTTAGGTAGATGTCTCAGGTGGGTATTAACCATCTATTTTGCATTGATTTTTATTTTGCAAGGCGGAACAGGAATTAGAAGCTTATCTAAGCTATACTCAGGTGTGGTATTGGTAATAAAAGGGGGACTTATAAATATTGTAAAAAATAAAGATGGTGGTCCAATAATTTCCTATAACTAAACCAGCTGCATCTACAAGGGAAACATGGAACTTTCCATTTTAAAAAGATTTTAATTTGGAGAATTTGGGTGCTGGGAGAATAGTGGCTTTAGCAGAGGCAGGCAGAGTATGGATCAGCTGGATAGGGGAGGGCAACCCGAAAATGTGATACTTGCTGAGGGAAAGGGGGACGGGGGAAGGATTAGCATCAGTACTAGTAGGCATAAGGCACAGGGAGGGACAGGCACAGGGATGGGACACTTACTACAGTCTTCTGAATGTGATCAGCATCCATTTGACTGTCACATTATATTCACAGAGCTGGGCTAAAGCCACCAAACTTTGTGAATGTGATCAGTAGATTAGTAGGCTTAAGGGTTAGGCTTTTTTTTTTGTATACCTATTTAACAGCTCATAAGCCTTAGGTAAAGCTAATCAATCCTAATTATCCCATTTGTTGAACAATTACCATACATACTCAAGTATAAACTGAGACACACCCACTTTCTGAAATACCATTCTAAAACTTTGTTTATACTTGGGTCACACCTGTAGATGGTGCTGTGTATATTCTGTAACAAACGCTTGCCATAGGAGCTATGAGTTTCCTACTTTACATGGGGACAGCGCCATCCATGGATCTCCATCAATAATGCACAAACGATAATTTTAGAGCAAGTGACCCATCAAAAGCAACGTGTTTTTTTTTGCAGTAAGGAGAGGAGGAAAAAGTGAAACCGACTAAACCCATACAATTTTTTTCACTTCTAAATAAATGTTTTAACACCACTATGGATGTATTTATTCGCATAATTTTATTGGCATTTCTGTTAAGGTTTTGAATGATAGCTGCAATGGCTACATTTTGTGCCTTAGGTTTTTACTTGAGTCAAAACATCTTCCTGTATTTTCATGTATAAATAAGTATCTGTGTTTAAATTTGAATATTTATGGAAATTTGAATTTACAAGAGTAAGATGTATACTTATTTACATCACTAGTACATATTTCCATTTTGTGATGTCTTTTTACTTAGAACTTCGCCACATACACAGGCCCATATTGGAAATGTAAAAACTGCTCTGGTTCAAGAAGCTTTAGTGGTTAAAATCCAATCTGTAACAGACAGCTATAATGCTGGGTAAGAACATTAGCCAAAATGAGCATGCCCCAGGGCTTGGGGAAACAAACAAAAAGGTATAAAGATATGGAGAGAAAATAAAGTTTAACCTTTTCATTCCCAGGGGACCCTAAAAGCCTAGAAGAGGGCTCAGACAACCCGGCACTGCTTGGCAATTATGTCCAAAGGGTAACAAGGGGTGGCTCATTTACATAATGAGGAATCATAAAAGTCACAGGTAGAGGAAACAGAGAAAGAATTGTTACAAATTGATACAAATAATGATGCGGATGAGTAGGAATATAGATTGCAGATGTAACCAGGAAATATGGAAAAGCTTTGAATAACATATTGGTGATGGATCTCCTTACCTGAGTTCTTTAAACAGGTCTACGCTTTGATGAGTCATTAGGTTGTTCAGAAGCCATTCAAGGCACCTGTAATGAAGAAGAATAGCCGGTGAGCTGGCTGGTCATTACACACTAAACCAGTGAATTCCCAGTAATGGATAAATATGTTCGCATACAATAGTAAAAAGCTTAATTTTCTAGCTAAAAGCCTTCATTGGAAATAAACAGGAATTTCTACAAGGCCTGTGGGCATTATCGATTTCCTGTATTATTCAGCAGCTGGATAGGAAATAATAAATGCAGTCACATTTTACGACACAATAAATAACTATATTCACTTCTGTCTTCTGGCAACAAGTCTTGGGAATTTGAGTTGGAAAGGCAAACTGAACTTTATACGAGAACACAAGGCAAGATAAATATATAGTAAAGTAGTAGTAGTAAAGTAAAGTTTACTAGTAGTACTAGTTTACTACTAGTAGTAAAGTAAAGTTTTGCTCTGGTATCCTTTTTTTGCATAGCATGGCACCCAACATAACAGTGGGCTAATCAGTTACATTACATCAAGCTCAAATACACAGAGGGCCAAAATGCCTATAACAGAGAAATAGCACCGCTACTACAATTCCTTGCATCAATTAAACAGTCCAATGTGGGGCTTAATGTTATGAGTGGCTAGAACTCCCTCTTCACTGAAATAGCACCGCTACTACAATACCCCGCGTCTTTAAAACAGTCCAATGCGGGGCCACGCATATTCAGAGAGGCCCCTGGTCTATGGGGACGTGTGATGCCGCTACTAAATTCCCGGCATTACTTGCATCTATAAAAAAGTCCAATGCGGGGCCACACATAGGCAGAGAGGCCCCTGGTCTATGGGGACGTGTGATGCCGCTACTACAATTCCCGGCATTACTTGCATCTATAAAACAGTCCAATGCAGGGCCACACATAGGCAGTGAGCCTGCTGGTCTATGGATGCGAGTGATGCTGGGAATAGTAGTAGCGACGCTATTTAAAGGCAGCGGCGGGCCAGCTGTAATTCATATTTAGAATTCCTTTAGGGGCCAAAAAAAAGTTTGGCATCCGTGCATTACATAAAGCTAAAGGCCAGAGAGCAATGAAATAAAAATATGGGTGGGAGTGTTCTCTCCAGCCCCTTTTAGCTGGGCACACCACCCAGCACTTTTCAGCAACCACCCAGCTGATTTTAGGTGGTTACTGATGAGTACGGTCGCAATACGAGGGTTACCATCCGCCTATAGCTTCTTTCCACCCAAACTTCTGGGTTGAGCACTAGGGGGTGTGTATATAGATTGTAAAATTTACTCTGCTTATATGAAGAATAGTTACTGCTTTGTTTGATTGTTTGGAGAGAGCAATACCTGCAAGAGAAACAGTCAGCGGGGTGACCCTGAAAGCTGAACACAGAATGGTTGTCAGTATTTTCCTTAGAATTTCTTTTCAGCTGGATGAAAAGGAGGTGTGGGTGGATGGCAGCCCCTGTATTGTCACCCAACTTTTTCGTGTGGTTACTAAAACGTGCCGGGTGCTGCGCCCAGCTAAAAAGGGCTAGGAAGAACCCTGGCCTTGAAGGCTAATAAGAGATCCTTGTGGTTAGAACTAGCTTGAACAAGAATCCAAGATGGCAGACAGTAATTTTTGTGTTTTATCTATCCCATTAACTCTGCGTGAGCTATTTTACTTATATGGACTTGCGAGTATATGTTATCAGATACGGTAATCTAATGACAATTAGATAAAGGCTTAAACCCTCCAATACAGGAGTGATTCTGTATGCCTATAAAGATTGATGTATTTCCTTGTTTTACAAGAAATCTCTGTGCTTTAACTGCTAAGCGTTTGATTTTCTCTGTTGCAGCAATAAATCTAAAGTATCTACGGTCTCATCTCTGATGTTCCATTTGAAGACCCCCTGAAGGAACTGAACAATAACAACTTAAAGCAGACTCAAAATACGCATTTTTACTTTACATAAAAAGGTAAACAACCCTTACATGTAAAGTAAAAATGTTAATATTTTTTTAAATGCAAAACACCCTCCGTGGTGATCAAGACTTAAAAGAAGTGCAGCGCCTCTTGGGATACCTACGTAACGCATCCCAGGAGGCTCTGGCTGCTACTTCTGTGCATGCGCAGAAAGGCAATTTTTCAACTGCGTGATATCGGCTCACTTTTTTCCCTTAACAATGATCTCGGTGACGTAGGAAGAAGACCGGTAAAGAAGAGTAGCACCAGGCACTTTTCCTTGCGTCGGGCCAAAGAGGAATTCTAGGATGACACTGGACTGGATTGAGGGAAGGTCCAGAACCATTGAGGGGATTAAAGGTATGTGCGATTTTTTTTT